>NW_018020852.1:0-60410 GCF_002006095.1 Pseudomyrmex gracilis | reverse complement strand
GGAGGGCGACGGAGGACAGGGGAACCGGAGGTGGTAGGTAGCTCGAGGACTGCGGGGCCCAGGAGTAAAGAGCAAAGTAAAGGGTTCCTGCGGTCGGAGGCGCGTTGTTGCGGTTAAAGCCGTAACACGTCGCGTCCGAGCTGCAGCCGCTTCTTAACTACCCGCTCGCCGCGAAGCGCGCTCGGATACCTGCTTGGTAGCCACGCCGCGCATTTATAATATACGCGCCTGAGACGCGGCATCGATTATTGGCCATACACGACCGCAGAGCTCTCTCTCTCTCTCTCTTTGTCTTTCACTTGCTCGAAGTCAGCGGATTCGTAGTAACGACAATTTTCGATAACAAAAACCTCCAGCAAAAAGTAAAAGTATACGAACGCAATTATAATATATCAAGATGAATCGGGGTTGCAGCAACGTTTTTCGCGGGCGAAACGCGCCCGGTTCGAACACACTTTTATTACGCGAAGCACGGCGCGTATCAGACGCCTCCATGTGAAATAATGTTATTTTGATCAATTGAAAGTATAATTCGATATCGCGGATGCGCGAAAAATACAGATACGCTTGTACGCATATATGTGGAATGACGACGAAAGAATTGCGTTCGTGACGATGTTATAACGAGCTGCAAAAAATGTAAAAGGAAAACGTTTTTGCGAAGTAAAAGAATCCAGTTTGCGATAATAAAATGCATTCACTGTCGCATGGAATCCGCGTCGCGCGAAACTAATCCGCGCGACTTGATAACGCAGAGAGAGAGAGAGAAAGAGAGAGAGAGAGAGAGAGAGAGAGAGAGAGAGAGAGAGATGTTTCCATAAACCGTAACAAAAAAAAAAAACGAAGATACACGGGAATCCTGGCGCGAGCCGGCGCGCGTAAGAAGAATTTTATGCGCCGCGCGTGCAATTATAATACCCAAGTCGAAATAAATGGCGGACGATTACCCAGGCGACCGCAGGATTCCCGGTAACTCTTGGCGAGGCGACAGCTGACGTATAAATGTACGTTTATGCTAGATGGTCATTCCAAACTGACCAAAAGAAAAAAGTCTACACCAGTCTGTCACGTGCAATTATAACGCAGCGTGTCAGCACGTAAAGTAAACGCGACCGCAGAGTCCTGTTTGCTTATTTAAATCTTACGGGGGGGGGGGGGACATGCTGCAACTGCGAGTTTTGGCGCAAAAACGCTCACGTTGAACGCGTCATGAGAAACAATTTACTGTAATCTCATGCACGATTATATACAATCGCCGATTATATGTGCGAACCTTCTTACGCGCATGGAAATCGCAGTTTAAACGGACATATTGTAATTTGCGAGTGAAACACAAAAAAGAAAACAATTGTTCAATTTTCTACGGTTTTTTACACCGGCGACGTCCTTGCGTTCTTCCTGCAGCTTTTCCGCACCTTCGTCCTTCGCGCGGATTGGGAGAAAACGCGTGCGTTTTGCTCTCGTGTCTGTGGTTCGCGTGTCGATTTCTATTCGTCGATTGCAAAAGCGGTTTCACCGGTTCATTAAATTCGCACAGGACCTTCGGTATTAATTAAAATCGAAGAAATCGGCACGCGCACACAATATCGCCTCGCCGAAGCATATAAAATTCACGTAAAGCGCGCCCGATGACTTTTTTTTATATGCACGCGCTTACTGCAAATCTTTTTGCCACTCATTACGCTTCGAAGGGTGTGATTATTATAACACGTACATGAAAATCGTAAAGACGACGATTTCGCTTCAATTTCACCACTCGATTCGAAGAGATAACGGTTGTCCATTAAGATTGCCAGTAACGATAATGAATCCCTCGCGCGTCGATCAAACCACTGTACCGGTGGCCGGTTTTTGTTAAAATGAGAAAAACCATTAGGTTTCCGTAGCGCAATATGGGCCCAATCAGATCACTTCGCTTTCCACTTTAATGCCTATTTGATTTGCGTCCGCTAACGATGCTGTCTAAATGTCAATCCGCGCGTTTTTCCGCGTTTTTCTTTTCTCTTACGGTTTTTTTTCAATGGAAGAAATTTCACATTGAATTTTCGCATTTTGTTCTTTGATACACACTTATCGGCAACACACACACACACACACGTGTGTACCGTTACGACAATCTAAGAATCTGGATGGAACAAGCTTGCCGAAGCAACGATTTATACATCCGCGGGAGAACCATGCGTGAAATATAGAAATCTGCATATTAAACGGAACGTGAAGATAAAGAAAAAACGTTGCAAATTTCCGATTTAAAGCGTTAATAGAATCGTGATCGACAGTTGCGAATGCGCTCGGAGTAAAACTCGATATCTCTCCGAGAGAGTTGCCGAATATCACGATCCGCCTCCGTTACGCAAGATATCATTTAGAAATTTATTTTTACGAGCTCGAATAATAAGCGAAACTAACACGCGTTTGGCTTAACCATTTAATGATTTTGATGATTACTCGTATACGATCTTCTTATATTTTACGGATGAGCGTGCGAAAAAGAACGAAGAAAGAAACGAACAGGAAACCGTATTGAATTCGTTTAAAAAAAAAAAAGCTAGACATTAGATTTCTTACAAAGCTTCAACAAATCGCATTACGTTTTATTGCAAAAATTTACGTATCTTCCGCGAAAAGTTTTAAATTATTATTTATTAAGAAGTTGCGCGATTTATTCGCGCGTACAGATCGCAAATCCAGGTGAGAAAACGCAACAACCTTCTGCTGCCATCTGCAATCTATCTCGGGCCAAAACGTGAAACTCGTTCGTACATACCTTTGGTCGAGGTCTCTGGTGGAACTCGGTGGGTAAAAACGATCTACCGAGCTGGCTCGAGCGCGCGTTTCAACACCCGAGGTAAATCCGACGCAATAATTAACAAGTCCGCCCGGTTTAATGTCGACGTCTTCGAGTACATGCAAGGAAACGAAAAACAAAAGCAAACACGATTTCAAGAACATGAAATTGCGCTAAATATCGGCGATCATCAATAACGCCAATCAAAAATCAATCTTCTCGGTGACAAATCGATTGGGGAGTTCTTCAACCGAACCACATCGTTGCCGGAGAGAGTTGCCTATTTTAAGAGAACGCGCGCGCGGAAGGAACGATTTATTATTAATTTCTCCCCGAGTTCTGTATTTGCGGTTTTAGACTGATTACGAGGACCATGTTTGTCCTGAACGGCGCACGTGGGCGGCACGATATGAGGGATCGTCTTACCTCAGATCATCCCCGCGCTTCCAGAGAGCGCGCGAGATAGAAGCCGCAGGAAACAGGTTACGCCGCACGAACACGCTCGCGAACGCTTTTGCATACGTAACAGCTTTTCCCAGACAGTTGATCGAGTGCCTGGGTATTTGCACTTCCGGAATAAGATTAATACGATACAAAATTCTTGTTTTTTTTTTTGCAAACCTCCTCTTGTAAAAATCAAACTTAAAGACGAAATACAATACAATAGGAAAATAAAGACGGTTTCTATACAAAACTGCTCGTAGCAGCTTTTGTTTCTCAGTAATTACAGTTTTTCATTTCGAACATAAGAACTGTCTTTGCTGCGAACAAAAGCAAAGAGAGAGAGAGAGAGAGTGTGTGTGTGTGTGTGTGTGTGTGAAACTATGACTACGTTTACACATACTGGTAAAACCGTTTTAATAAAAACCGTTTTAGATGTCTTTAGTACAAAACCGGACTTAGATGTCCTGTAAACGTTCCTTGTACTGATGTTATTAAAACCGTTTTAGTAAAAATCAAAGTTAGGTGTCCTGTAAACGGACATCTAAGTCCGGTTTTGTACTAAAACGGTTTTACCAGTACGTGTAAACGTAGTCTATTGGATTATTGCAAGTGTTTTATCGAAAGAATCTCTCGATCACGTTTTGTTAAAAAAAAAAAATACTAGTTTGAAGAGACAAATACTAGTTTGAAGACCAGTTTAAACGGGGCACGCCAGTATGCTCGCCGATTAATATAACGGCTTCCTGCTTCTAATAACGACCCTCCAAGGCAACATAACGAATAGTCGCGTTATCCACGCGCGTCCATGCTCGGGTTTTCGGTTTAGTGAGAACAAGGACTGACGGTTCTCTCGCTCTTTGGTTACGGGAAGGAAGGAGGGGGAGAAGAAGGTGTAAGAGGAGGAGGAAGAGAAGTAGGAGGAGACGAAGAGGGTTGAAGGGGGTGGCAGATTGATCCGTCACGGAGCGCGAGCACAATCACCCCATTAGACATTATGTGCCTCCCGGTCACACGCACGCATTCGCCGACTCGGGCATCACGCACGCGTGTGTGCGTGCGCGTATGCGTGCGTGTGCGCGAGCGTGCGGGCCACCGAAATGTATCCGCTCTCAATAACCTCGAGTTCTCTCTCTCTCTCTCTCTCTCTTTCTCTCTCTAAACTATTGCTACTTGCTCTCGTCCGGTTCTCGCGCACTGCGGACAATTTGCAATTGCGGAGGACGAGTCCTCGAATTTCGTGCTTGCGCGCGATCGCGATCGACAGGAAATCTCGCAACGATAGTTCTCTTTTCTCGCATTTGTCGTGTGAATCAAGAGAAAATCGACAGCACCGGTACACGTGTCGTTAGCTCGTTTCGCCTTCGCACACTTCGAGCACACGAAGAGCGCGAAAGCGCGTGCGGCGACACGGCGCGCTGCTCACCATTTCCCGCGACTGCCGCAGAGCCACCCACGTAGCCCGCCGCTCGTTTTTCATCCGACAAATAGCTTTTCTGTCGCGCGCGAGAAGAACCAAGTGCATGTGCGACATGCGTACGCGCCTCATTCATTTCGCACGCGCGTGTGCTCGTAAGATTATTATTATCCTAACGGCCCCAGGACCGTCGCACGCGCGCGCGCCTCTGATCAAAATCCGACGGTGTTGTTAATTCTGTTTTTCTTATTTTTATCCAAGTACATTGAAAGACCTTTATCTAAAAATATATATATAAAATTATGATTAAAACCTAATTTATTTTAATTTATATACATATATATATATATGTATATATGTTTTATGGATATATATATGTATATATGTGTATACAAAGATATTTATATTAAGTTTTATTTATTTCTATTAAGTTTCATGTATTAACGATTCAAAATGTGCATCGCAATAGTATTTCTCTCGTTGGCAAACATGTGCTTAAGCAAAATTCTGTTCGCTTCATCCGCCGTGTTTTCGGCACCAGTGCTCCGTCGATACGTTTATGCACGTGGCAAAACCATCTGGCATCTGGCGCTAAAATCAGAGCGAAGATATCTCACAGAGAAACTGCTTTGAGAATTCGCATATAAATTAGACGTTATTCGGAGAATGCGAGGCAGTGAAAAATATGTTGTGCTCAATTAATATTTTCTTTTTGAAGTAGACTAGTCACACGCAAGATATATCTATATATCACACGCGATACATATCAGAACGACAGACTAATAACGAGACTTCATTTTTTTCGATTTAAAAAAAAACAAAAAAAAACAAACAAATAATTTAAGAAAGTCTTTCTGTGTGCATTATTAAATTATAAAGAAAGAGAGATTAAGAAAATCTACGTCTCTCATCTGTTATTGAAAATTATTCCATGATATTATTGCTTTTTGTAACTTTTCTCCGTTCTCAAGAAGAAAAATGAACGTGTTCTTACAAAGGAGGGATTTTTCTAGTTAAAAAAAAAAAGAAGAAAGAAAAGAGGAGAAAAGTGAAGGCTGTGCCAAGTTACAAAGGGTAGTGCCGCGCAGGGTGGTTCGACTTATGGCGACTGAGGTCGAAGGGCCGGAGGAAGAAAAAGAACGAGAGAACGAAGAAGCGAGAAAGAGAGAGAGATAACGGGCGAGGTGAGATGAATAAATAAGAGGGTTTTGAAAGGAGCTCGTTGTGGTCCAAGAGGTTATTACGTGGCGTCACGCGATGATGTATCCGCGCTGGTTCAGATTGTCTCCGCGAGATGGGACCACAGACCGTGAAATATGCACCAACCCCCGGGTTAAACCCCCTGGAGGCGCGTCACCCGCCCTTATTCACGACTGCAACCATCACCTTTAGACGCCGAGAAGGAGATCGTCATCTCTTTTCGAACAACACATTGTTGTTTTCCACCTATTTAACTAAAAACGTTCAGCGCGACAATTTAAAATATTCAAAAGATTTGCAATTAAAAGCGTTATTTGCAAAATCGATATATCTTCAGACCATTCTAATATTCCGAAAAGTTATATCACAGCTTTTTCGACAAATAATGCTTTCTTCTCTCTCTAATCCCGAATTATGAATGTTTGGTTTGTTTTTTATATCAAATCTTATTTAAAAGATATATAATATGTGAATAACGATGTGAGAGTACAATACCACTGTGTGCCACGCAACGAAACACGTCTGCTCGATGATTAACGAGCAAAAGAATTTTTATGCGCGACGCATCAAAATCTCGGCTTTTTTCACATCTGTTGGTCGATCGATAGCTTTTAAAATACTCCGGTAAATCAGGATAGATTCGCGTATATATATACATATATGTATATAACGCAACGTCGAAAAGGGAGTATTCGGAGTGCGTGGCAATAATTTCCATATATGTGAGGTGCAGTGACGGCGCATAGATCACGGTCGCCCACAGCGGCACGCGACAGCACGTGCTCATGCTGCCTCTGTTACACGTTACCCTTCATGTTTCATCGCTATACTCGGGAACATAGTCCTTCGAGGGACTTTCCGCCCACCGCAAAACGACAACTACTCAAGCGCGTCCCTCTTTATGCGCACGATGTAACCCTTCTTCCAGCCATTAGCGTTATTCATGCGATGATACGGGAAGCTCCTGAAATGCGGCTGCATTTTCTAAAAAAACTTAATTTCTCTCTGTCGTTCTTTAACAAAACGGGGAGAAGAAAGTAACGCGATTATTTTCTACATCTTTCGAATTATTCGACATTTATAACCGTTACACGATGTCATAAATTCGTCGACGCACTGTGTAATAATTACGTCTAAACAAGGGGATAACGAACAGAACGTAATCACATTATGATGCTGTGGCCTTTAGCTCTCGCGGGAACCTTGGAGGGTTGCGTGTTTGACATTTAGCATTTCCCCGAGGGAAGGCCGCCTCTTTGTCTGTCATCGAGGAGTCTTATTCCTGTAACATTATGATGTATCGTCAGAGACAAAACGTAACATTTGTATTAACATTGCACTGATTATTAATCTTTCTTTTTTCTTCTCCCTTTTTCTCTGTTACTCTTTCGCTCCGTTGGAATCTAAATATTTTTAATCTATTCCGTAATAAACAATATAAGATATTGTCGCAGTGTTTTCAATTAGCGATTTATCTGACGTAACATCGACTGTTTAGCGCCGATGAACCTCTCACGAAACAACAAGAATTTATTTCAGGGCATCGCGATTTCTTTCGGTATCAAGCGGACACGTCTAACCGGACAAAATTAACAAAGTTCTCTTCTTAAGATTAACGATACTTTAGAGCTCTTTTAAAGAGATCGTCCTTTTCCATACATCCCGCGTCTCCCGCCAGGAATGCTCGGTATTAACCGCCACCTTGGTCGCCTCCCTCTCATTCTGTCCGCGTTACTCTTACACCCCCTCGTCTTGCACGATCCCCACTTCGTTATTCTCCATCACCGCACTACCCTCGGAATGGGAGGACCAAAAAAAGAGTAGCAATTGTCGGAACTTGAAAGCGGGGCATTTTATGATGACTACAAAAGTGGTCGCGGCCACCACCGGCTTGGGGTGGCGAGAAAGAGGGTGGCATGGTGCGGCGAAGCCGAGGGTGAGCCGCCACCACTACCAACGCCATCACTATCCGCCGCTACCTCCTTTTCTTCGTCCTTAACAGGACCAAGCCGGGAAAACGTGAGGGAGAACGGGCGAGGCGACGGAAGGATCGAGAGAGCACGACTATCACTCTCGGCAGGATAGCGGAGGCGGCAGGGACTTGAATTGATTGCTTTCATTACGCAAAAAAGTCGCCTTCTCTTTCCTTTCCCGCACGAGCCATCCCCCTCACCTTGTCCTTCGTATTTTTAACTTCTGCCGCGCGACACTGGCGAATAAGTAAGTGTGCTATTTACATCAAATCTCGTGAGTTATTGCCGCCTACCTTTCTTTTCTCTATTCTGGTGCCGCCATTCGGAAGAATTTACTCGAGGGTACGGTCTTTATTACGTGTCCACTAACATACGACACATTTCACGCTACAATGAAAATGTTTTGACATCGCGTTAAAATCGAAAAAAAAAAAAAATTTTTTTAAGTATTTTTTCAATCTCTTAGTTTTCGAGAAAGTTGAGACACAAACGTTAGCAAAAAAAGACAAGCTTTCAAGTTCCTCAGATTATCTCATTGTTACTCAATTGATTGCAACGTATGTAATATATATACTTGAACAATATCACAGACTAGGATTGATTGTACGGGATATATGATAAAAGAGATTAATGCAACGATCGCTAGACGGGATTAGGAAGGATAGTGGCTCGTCTAGGCACTGATTAGAGACAGCCAAGAGCACGATGCAACCGCATTACCCCAATGATCGATGCACCCTGTGCGGTGACCTCATCTGCATCTACCCCCCCACGTACACCGCAGTGATGCTTCCCATCCTCCGCCGCAGCGCAGAACTCGCGTTGGGCCTCCGGGTGCGTCCCTATTCGCCTACAAATGCGTCGTCTCGGGCACTGGTGCAATCATGTAGAGGACATATTACCCGTCAACGCGGCCGGAGCCGCTCGTTCGTTCAGGCAAATGATATGCCAAAGAGTAATCTCAAGCGAGATCCTCGAGAGATTAGGTTCACCGGCGTAGTAATGACGAATGGAGGGTCTTATGTCTCGTGAGAATGACGCGTCAGGTGAAGCAGGAAGTTTTTTTCTTTGGCGAGAAGGGCGAAAATACAAAAACTTTAGATTATCGCCGTGTCACTTTTACGAAAATAGATGAAAGAGCAGAGATTTTTGCAAGGGGGCGGGAATAAACCAAATTTGGATTATTATCGTGTCACTTTGGCGAGTAAAAATTGTTGTATATATACACAAAGAGAGACGAGATATAAAATTAGGTATCGTCTCTTGTCTCGAAATCAATTTTGTACGCGCGCGACTTCCCGCGCGAGTTCGTCGATATTCTCACGGATTGACAACCGGATCGACGACGAGTTGTGTTGCTAGGAAGTTTTGTCGCTCCGGCTGAGCACGAGAGTGTCGGTGTTTCATATACCGGTTGCACAACGACACCGGTGTGTTTGACAAGACGCGTACGTAAGTAAAGTTTCGCGATCTCGGATATCTAGTGTCACGGCGAGCGGACGGTGACGCGGGGGCAGTAAAGGAAGAAAGAAAAAGAAATCACGAAAAAGAACGCACTCGAATGTAAACCGGACCCTTGTGAGATTCGCGGCCCGGCGACGGTCCCACCGACGACGGTGATGGCTGACCGCACCTTCCGGGCGATCCGGCTCGATCCATGCGCCTCGGACCGAAGCCTAGCCCTTCTCAGCGTAACATTTAAAAAGCTGTCGGTTGTGTTATAATCACATAACTTGTATAATCTCGCCGCGTTCGTCTCACACCAACATGTAAAATTTTATAATAATTTTTTTAACCACATCTATATATCACAAAATATTTTGCCCCCATTTTTATTAGAAAAAAAGTCTCGTTTCTTTTTGGTTTCTTCTTAATTGCTTTTAATTTACAATTATTAAATGTGTAAAAAAAATTTATATAAACATGTACACAAGTAAGTACAGAAATTAAACAATATGCGAGAATAAAATGTGGAGACAAACGGATGTATTTATGAGCGATAAACATTTATAATGTTTCGTACTAGTCGACGTTTTAAGCGCCGTAAACTGTAAGTCTCTTCCGGTGAATAAGTATCTATATTTTACGATACGTATCATATCCGAGAATAAGTTCCCAAGGAACGCCAAGAAGAGCGAAATACGCCGCAGTTCATAAACCAGTACCTACATATCGCGCGGCCCCACCTTCCCCTTTGGATTCCCCACTTATTGCTCGCGACTTGCGAGTCTTTTTCTCCCTCGGCCACCTTTGCCATCCTTCCGCGGCCCGTGTCCACGGTGTTTGTCCCCATGTAATCAGTCTTGTAATTAGTCTCGGCGATGCATGTCGCGGAACGTCGTGTGATACGCTCTGAGAGTTAATCCTTTTAGTGTTAAGTTATTGTAACATTATGACACAAACGAGAGAAAAGTTTGTATGCAAACGTTGTGTCTACGAATGATCTTCGCAAACTGCGCCAAGATTATAATTTTCAAGTAGCTTCTAGCGGTTTATTTCTTCACATTTTAACAAATAGCTGGTGATGACAAGTTTTGACGTAATAAGGCTGATAAAAAAAGAAGAGGAAAAACTATGTACGTAAATAACAAATAACAAAAACTAATTGCTGAGATTTTGCAAAAAACTCAAGAGAGAGATCGAAGAGTGCAATTAGTGAAAAATTTGTTGTAAAATAGGTGACAAACTGATAAATGTGCTTCGTTCATCTCATTCAACGTTTTTCTACCAATACGCTCATCTCCAATTTCTTTTTATCGATCGATGATCGACGTGTGCCACAATGCATTCCGCAGAAAGAAATGTCCCATACCGCATTTGCGGAGAAGAGGAAGTGAATCGCAACACAAGAGGGTAACTTTTAAATAAATAAAATCGATAGTGCGCGACATCGTAGCCAAGGAAGCCCAAGAGATACGACTTCCTCTCTCTCTCTCTCTCTCTCTCTCTGTTTCTCGGTCGAAGAAGAAGGACACCCTCATGAATAAGCAGTGCTCACGGGGGTGTGCGCCGCGTGATTTCGCGCGGGACTGTTAGCGGTAGACCAGCCGGCGAGCGTTTGTTTCGCGCTCGCCTTCGTCTCTCCACCATCTCCGAGAATTCTCCGCCACCCTCTTGCCGCCCTGTCTACCTTGCCTGCCCACCCCGCACCCGGTCCATCCCGTTTCTGCCGCCGCGATGCCAATAACGAGGTTATCTCGTGCGACGCCGCTGCCGTTTCCGTAGAAACCCCTAGTTGCAGGGCGCTCCCCCACCCGGCTGTGACGCCGCATCGACCAATCACGCCCGGCTGGATGTTGATCGAGGGATGCAAAAGGCGGGGTCGGTCGCGGCGTGGGGATAAAAGCTCGCCGCCGCGAGGCGGGGGTCGGAAAGCTGTCTGAAGTCACGTGTGTCCGTCGACAGAAGCTACCTTCGTGCTCCTCCACGTCGTCGGCTCGGTTTGCCGCTTCTCGGCTTGACTAGCTCGGTTTCAGCTCGCGCGCCGCTTTTTCGAGGGCGCGAAAAGAGCAAAGCGCGTAGCGGTTGATTAAGTCAACTTCCGGAACTTTTGTCTCACGAATCTCAAATCTGTCGCTCCGGAAAAAGTTGTCGCGCTTTGGTTCACGTTCTCCGATTTATTGGTTTGTCATCACGCTCTCTCGTCTCTATTATCTGTCAAAGATGCGTGGAATAAAATATTGCTGCATTTGGACGGATATGCGCGACGTGTTCTTTTAAATAAAACTACAGAGAAACCCAGCGCGGATCGGATACAAGTGGCAAACATTGACATTGACAGCGTTATAATCAAATGTTAGACACGTCAAAACTTTTATTAAAGAGAATCCTGACATATTGTTCACAAGAGCGGACAAAGGTAATATCACGGTTGTTATTAGAAAAAACTTTATTATCAAATGTTAGACACGTCAAACTGAATTTCGACAATTCGACAAAATATTTGCACATGCAAGAAACGTTGAAATATTTTAAATACGAGTGTTGTAACTGGACCACTTGGATGCAGTGAACGAGATTGTGATTGTGACGAACAATAAAAATATAAAGTGCTCGTCGTATGTGTAACTGTCTTATTCAAAGTGTATTATAAGATATATGTCTTTTTGTTGTTATAAAAAAGCCCACATCTTCAGCTACAATAAGCTAGCAACATTCGTCGCGGACAAGGATTAAGTGCAATAATCTATCTTTCTCTCTCTTTCTCGGAAGGGAATTAATAAAAAAAAAACCCATGTGAAAAAGGTTTACACGCTCAAGAAATACCGAATGCTCAAACTCAAATGTTCGCGTAATAATGCGTGAGTAGCGCCTCGAGAAAGTCTTCCCGCGAGTGTGAGATCAGATTGATTCTTCCGACGGGGACACGGCGCTGGATTCACGAAGATGAAGCGACGGCCGACCGGTTGTCCGCAGCAGCCACCCGTCGTTCGGCACAAAGACGCTCCTGATGACAGTTATTGTGCCGCGTCGCCGACTGATCTGCCCCGTTCTCGTTAGAAAGAGGCGAGAGCCACTTTTCTAGAAGAGCGTGTGAGAGATCTTTCTCGGTGGTCAAAAAAAGGTTCGTCGGTTCTTCGGATGCATTTCGTATAATTGCATATAAAATCCACCCTGGGCTGGGAGAAGCAGGCACCTGGACTCCCGATGGCCGTCGGGCCCGGCAGTGCCGCGATGGACCTCAGCACTACCCTGAGTAGTGCCTACCGATACAATCAGAACATGATGGAATATTACACTTGTAAGAGATTACTCACACAGTCTCGTATCACTTTATCGCTAGTGTTAAACATCATCAGTCATTAGTCACGGTCATCACAGTTAGTTTTCTCTAACGCCTCACTGAAATGTGTACATCATCTATGGCGATATTTTGTTTGCTTTCTTGCCTTCTTTACATGTATATGTTTTTGAGAGAGAAACTGGAGTATTTTACAATTTCAAAATTAATATCTCATCGTTATATATAACGCTGCATTTCAATCCTTGATATTATCTCTCTTTGATATTATTATTCTCGCCATATATACGTTTATCTCGCAAGTAATTGCAATTCAAACTACATCGGATAGTTTACAAGTTATTTCACATATACAGCGTGTTGTGAACTCACTTCGCAGATCACTTGCGTCGGATAACAATTCTATAAGGACGCGATTTTAATCACTTCCAGATATAAAAAAAAAAAGAATCTAACCTTACGATCGCTCACGACTGTTTTCTCGCGCTCGAGAGTTTTTTCTGACGCTCTCAGTTTGCTGCGCACATACCGACCATTTCTTGCGTTTTATATTTCTTCTAGCGGCGATTCGAAGGTGCGCGCGAGTTCGATGTAATAAAAGCGCGATTGTCGACCGATGTCAATAACTAATGCAAGAAGAACCGCAGCGTGTACTCGCACACAAAACGATTCTCTCAGGATCGCGAGCGATTTCTCCTCGACGAGTTCGCCGACGCGATTGAGGCACCGATTAAATAGAGCAAATAAGATGAACAGGAAGAGTCGCGAATCCGCGAGATCGGTGGGTAAACGAGAGTGCGAAAACAAGAAATTCAATGGCTTTCAATCGCTAACCGTAGCGGTATCGGTACCGGCAAAAACCTAAAACCGCAATCTTTGCGACGGGCAATCTGTGCGTAGGAGCGATTTCCGCGCGAGTTTCGAAACTCTCTCCTCTCCGAAATCCTAGAAAAATTTATTTACTTCATCTCATCCGCTTTTATCTTCTCCTAAACTTTGCTTGCTAGAAATTTTATCCTAAGAGTTTGGTATTCGCAATTAATTTGCGTTAAGAAATTACAAATCGCCAAATAAACAAAAGATCCAGCTCTTGATCTTTGTCATTGACATAATAGATTATTAACGCGCTTTTAAATCGCGATGCAATCGATCCAAATATATGATAAAATTTCCAAGTAACACGCGCGCGCGCCACATACATGGCGAATTACATTTCTGCGCATATTTTTCTAGCCGTTCGAGTAATAAAGTCCGTCGTATTCGGTCGTTCCGGCAATACATAACGCCAAGGTGTAATGTTATACGGGAACAAAGCAGCGCGATGTCGGAGAAATATCGAGTGACTATATGGAAATCTATATCAAAGTTCTTGGCCTCTCGCGATATATACACACGTACGATCGTGTATCACCGAGTCTTATTTTATTGGTTCTGGAACTCTCCTGAACCGATCCCTACATTCTGAGCGCGCACAAAAGCGAAAGAGAAGATTTTGTTCGTGTTCTTTCGTCGCATAAACAGACAAACCTTTTTAATGAGCGGAAAATGTTTGAACATTTATTTTAGAACTATATAATTTTGGTCCTCACTGTAATTTTGCAATTACAATTGTTAACGGAAGACATTTTGTTAGTGATTTTCAAAAATTTTCCTTCTAAAAGTTTTGCTTATAAATATTTATGCGAATATTCGCGCGTATCTTCAAAAACTCTGATAAGATCTGAGAGATGTAACGAAAATCAAGTCGGTACGATTTCAAATTGCGCAATGAGAGATTTCAATATGTCGTTAGCACACTCTAATATTGAAATTCGTTCGCAATGAAAATGTAATAGCGACTCTCGAACCGATGAGAATCTCTTCCTTCGTCCGGAAATAATCCGTAGCACTTCGATGATCAGCTAGGTTATCTTATTTTGTATCGAGCTGCTTTTTGTATTGGTGGCTCGAATTGCGATTGATTGAGAAATGCCAATTGGCTTTCTCCGATTGCCAATCGAAATATCGACGCAAATTCACACATAAGCTTGATTTTAACGAGTTACTTTAGATCGATAAAAATTGCGTGCAAAATCGCTACTTAATGCTCTTTCGTGAAAAAGTTTCATCGAAATGATGACACGCTTCGTCAATTTTATCAAGTCTTCCGTTCTCTTATCGTAGCTACATTGAATTGCAATTGTCGACCGCAAAAATCGAAGCAAAAATTTGTTTTCTTATATTGAAATAAATTTAAGTTTTACGTGATATATTGGAGACAATAAAAAAAAAAAAATTTTTTTAAATATTTACCTCGCAAGAAGAGCATATCCAATTTACATGAGGCAAATAAAAACGAGTGTAAACCAGAAATAGAAACGGACAATAGAAACACAGTCATGCAGATAGAACTAATAGGGACACTGAAACCGTCTCTTGATTCGGCGTGTTCTCTAGAAGTGCGGAACGGAGCGGTGGCAATAAGCTACGACGACCAGTTCCAGCAGAATCCGTAGTAGCAGTAGCACTAGCTAGTTGATTCGGGGGTGGTCCATGCCGGACCAGAGCCCTCGTATAGCTGTGGTCAGCAGGCGTGACGGCGTGTGTGCGTATAGGGTAGTCATGGAGCCCTGGCAATGCCACCATGGATCCCAACGACTATCGCCCTGACTACCGGCCGCGCCGCGGGGGATGCGACCATAAACGCGAGAGCGAATTGATTTGCGACCGGAAAGCGCGTATCGTTTCCAGTAATGATCGCGGAGACCTCATTGTCTTCGTGCGACGACGAGATCATATCGAGTGAGCCGACACGATATACGATCGCGCGGCAAAAAATTCGTCGTAGTTCACGTCTCATAGAACATCGCGCGTTATTGTAATTACGAAATCTCTTGAAAACGACGCGCGAACACAATAACAACGACTCGAGTTGTCGCGTATTTTAATCATTTTCACTTCTTAATATTTTCATCTACACTTGAATGTACGTTGCAATAATTGTCCAAGCTCATTCAGCGCGTTATGGATCATTTTTATCTCTTCTGATGGAAAATGTATTTAGAAGAACAAGTAAAGCGGGGAGAAAATATCGATTAAAGTGCCATAAGAGTGCGACAGTGGCCGATTTAACTCATTGTCGTCCGAGGGGGAGTTGTCGAAAACAACGATGATCATCGAATCATCGGTGCACTGGCACGAACAGGGAGACATATGTCGCGCAACGCAGAACCCTCCATTACGATATTGGCTCCGAAGTGCCGCTTATCGCGTTAGGCAGCTTTAATGCACGAAAATAAAGCGAGAGTGGCAAGAGAATGGCAGCGGAGAGTAAACTAATAATAATGAATGTTCTCTCGCGACGCGTGTTAATCCTAGAAACGCGCGTTTGTCTTCGATGTCGCGCATAGATAGTTCGCCGACGGAACGACATTCGCAAGAAGCGCGCGAAAGCATAAATTTATATTTAGTGTAACAACAATACGGACAAACGTATTGCCTGAAAAACTACTAAAGCGTAACGGACAAGTTGCTCTCTCAGTAAAGAGTCTCTCGTTTGCAAACGGTACCAACATTCACCAATCTATGATACACCTGTCAAGTGTACAAAGAATGATTTCATGATGACAGACAGTTGGAGAGAAAATTTACATTTACGTTCACGCGATCCGTTTTCTCCGCGATCTTTTCCTCAACGACGATCTCGATTTTACGCGCGTGAAATCTGATTCACGATTAAACGCCCGTGTCTAAACGTCATGATATTTCGCGGTGAATCTCGTTCACGGTACGATTGACACGCGTCGATTTTTTATAAATTCGGTACGTATCAATCAAGTAAGATACGATACCTGAAATATAATACGCCATTGTAACATCTCGAAGCTTGTTTTCATATTAATTATCGACGAATTATTTTCTCTTTGTTTAGAATCAGAGAAAAATTGCAATTGGATTATTCTAATTTAAAGCATATCGAATCTCCCAGTCAGTCGACTAATGCGTTCGATCGATTTCCATTTTTCCAGGTCACGGCGGAGTCAACCAGCTCGGCGGCGTCTTTGTGAACGGAAGGCCGCTACCGGATGTAGTCAGGCAGAGGATCGTCGAGCTCGCGCACAGCGGCGTCCGACCGTGCGACATTTCCAGACAACTCAGGGTATCTCACGGCTGTGTATCTAAGATATTGTCGAGGTGAGTGTATACTACCGACACTGTAGTCTTCCCCGTATAATGTATCCATTACAACCGCAACCTGCCGCCTGAAGATCTCGAGCGATCCGACGGCGCGGCACAGAAAATGACGAGCGATATCAGTTGTCAGTCTGTTGTCTACACCGAAATATGTTCAACCGAATAATTATAATAAATAAACAATCGAGATTTTTCGAAAAACAATTGTTCTTGGAAAACTGATCTAGAAAGATTAAATATACAACTTTTTATTGTATGTACGGTTTTATTCCAAAAAGCAACCCGCTTATTTGAATAAATAATGTAATAAAGATTTCGCGACGAGTGGTTAATTTAACGTTTTTTGTTTCTGAAAACTGCGTATTTCAAGCTTAGAAAACGGGATAACAAACAAACAACATGGTCGAAGGACAAGTGATTTACGAGCGGGATCAAGCTCATCTTGCCAAACGCAACTCCACAATTTCCGCGCCGCGAAGTGGTCAAGGTCATTCGAATCACGAAAGATAGAGAAAGAAAGGAACGGAGATGAGAAGGCAAAAACGCGGAAAGCAAGAGAAACCGGGCAACTCTTTCCGATGCGATTTAATTAAAGACGCTGTTGGAATCGCAAGGCAAACGAACTCGGAGAAAATGCACGGACAGAGAGAGAGAGAGAGAGAAAGAGAGAGAGAGAGAGAGAGAGAGAGAGAGAGAGAGAGAGAGAGANAGAGAGAGAGAGAGAGAGAGAGAGAGAGAGAGAGAGAGAGAGAAAGAAAGAGAGAGAGAGACCAAGCCGGAAGGAAGGAACCAACCCCCCTCAACCTCGCGATACGAGGGTGCGCGACGATATGCGGTTTCCATGTTTTTTCCACCCTCCGACTACTCCCCGCTCCGCTACGTAACGGGTGGCCTCGTGCCGCTTTGATGGCCTGAATGTCATCCGCGTCCCCCGAATATCATCGTCATATATACGCGCTCTTTCATGAATCCAGCATAATAAAGGCCGACTGGATTATTTACTGCCACTACTAGAGTTACCGTTTCCTTTCTTTCTCCAGGCTCAGAACCCTGTTTGGTGATTCGAGTCGCAGAAACGAGATTTTGTCATTAACAATGACAAAATACGCGCCACGTGACGCGATATATCTGTCAGTTGGATTTCACTTCGCGCGCAAACATTGTACGAGAAAAAAGAATTCGACAATCTCAACAATCAAAGGATTCGAACGAATCAATCTGTTGGATCTCTCATTATAATGAAGGAATGTGTTTTTTTTTGTTGCACAAATGCAAGCGATACAAAATTTTGTTACAGCAGCTCGAACGATGACAGCGCGTCCCGAGGTGTTGCCAAATTTAAACGCGGTCTTAAGCCGAAAGAATCCGGTTTGAGTTAAATACATACATAGTTCTTCCGCGTGATGCGCGCGGACTTTATGACCTGAAAATACAGCGTGAACGGTCTTAGAGCCTCTCAACGGCGACGCGACATGACGCCGTTAACGCCGACACGCGTCGTCGACGTGAACGGCGCGAGTCGTGATTAACCCGTTCGCCTTCGTTCGTCGAATCTTAGACGAGACCGGATACCGGGATTTTCTTCTTTCGGCTCCGGGTGGAAGGTTCGTTAAAGTCGGCGACGGCGATGAAAACTTTGACACACTGGTGACCCCATGAAATCAAGTCCCTTTTACCCGGAAAACCTCTTCTAGTTATCGCAACGAAGAGACAGACGAGCACAAAGTGCTCTTCTTCTTTGGAGGTTGCGTTTCGTCGTCCGGCCCGGTCTTTTGTGCGAGTCTGCTTCTGTATTCTGTATGCGGATCCCGGCTCTACGTAAAGCGTTATGATTCGAATCTCGCGAAGTGTCTCTCGCTATAGCGCGCAAACGTGACTCTCTTCTTTTCGAAAACTGACTCGAAACCAAAATTGAAACGTTCTGTTAATGCACTGAAGAAACGAACAAATTTCTACGGTATATTTTAATAGTAAAATTTATAGACGTGTGCGCGTGTGTTTCTTGTTCGGATTATATAATTCTGTGCTTGTATATAGTAACGTGAAAATGATGTCTCGTGCGGTCTCGGTAATAAGGGGCGTAAATAATGTCATTTTTTCACGGAGGTGGCGTTTTCGATTTCGCGCAAGACTGTTTCGAATCCATTTAAATCGAAATTAATGCAGCAAGGGTGAATAATGCACCGGTGACGCCAAGGTCGATTTGAAAAATCGCGCGATCTAATGGCCATTTCACGGTGGAGGCGGTACACGCGAGAGAGGGAGCGAAATACTCCACGAGAGCGAGCATTGCCACATGTGTGTTGGGGTTCGGAATAGGGGTTTTACATCAGAGATATGATCGTAATAATTTCTTGGGGGGAGGATGGCGAGAGACCTGTGTCTCTAACTTGACGCTATTCGAACGCGCAACGCTTTCAAGAGCCACAGGTTCGCAAATACTTTTACTGTGCGACAATCACGCGAGGAAATAACACTTTGATAAATATTACCATAATCTGATAATAGCACTACTGTGTGTGTATACAAGCGCCGGCTTTTTTCACTTAAAAAAAAAAACATACATTGTACAATGTGCGCGTCACGTGTGAACAGGCGATAAATATCTTTGATTAACATAACCGGACCAATAATGAATCGACAATCGATTAAATTTATTTTTTTCTTCATGCGCGCTGAATCGCGACTTTTATTTTAAACCCATCTTTATTCTTCTCGCGATCGAAGGTCTCTAATAGAAATATACAACAAAAGTACACGATTTAAAATTGCTCCCATCGCATACGACGAAAACAATTTAACTAAAACTTTCAATCCTGTGCAACAATTAAAATTGAAATAAAAAAGGATCGCAGAGAAATATAATCCCGAATCGACGATGTCCCAACCCGCTTTTCCTGTAACATGCAACGCAAAAAACCTGTTACGACGCTTTTATTCGCGCAAATGTTTTTCAGCGAAAAACGCGAAGATCTAATACTAGAGCGCGCGCGTATATATGTATATATATATATATAATAGGTATTCGTGCGCGCACGCATGTGCACGTAGTATGCACACGCTTGCAAAATTTGGCGAGATATCCGAGCGGCGGCGGGTATGAGTCGACGCCGATGCCGACGTCGACGCCGACGCCGGCGGCGGACCCACATCCATCAAGGTGGCCCACAAGCGGACCATTATTGCGGTCTATCCAACGTAATTGAATTTAAGCACCAGCGAAGATATTATTTAACTAATTACGCACAAAGGGCGCGTTCACGGCGAGCCAATCGCGATTGCCCATCTCGTATGCGTATATATACGCGTCTCGCGCCGGTGGGAGGCCCGGGAGAAGAGCAAGCGAGAGGGAAAGGTCCGAAGGGCAGAGAGAGGGAGGCAACAGCGGGAGGCCAGAAGCCGTTTGTTTTAAAACAGCCGGTCGTTGACGCGCCGCTGGACGGCGATTCGTTATTCCGACGTTGACCGCCCACTGCGGGAAAAACGTTTGTTCCTCTCTCTTTTTCCCCTCTTCGGCCGCCCGTGTGTCCATAATGGAGCGAAAGAGAGAGGCAAACCGCGAACTTTGGCGACCCGATCCTCTTGTCGGCGCCGCGCTTTCGGGTTACACTTTATTGAAGCGCGCGGATCGAGAAGAGAAGCTTTTTTTCTCGAGAAAAATTGTTCGCATAAAATGAACACTGCGAGACACTACACGCTGACATCACACGCATGTTTTGTTTTATTTTCTAGGTATTACGAGACCGGTAGTTTCAAGGCCGGTGTCATAGGAGGTTCCAAGCCGAAAGTCGCGACGCCGCCGGTCGTCGACGCGATCGCCAATTACAAGAGGGACAATCCAACGATGTTTGCGTGGGAGATCAGAGATAGATTACTGGCCGAAGGCATTTGCTCGCAGGACAACGTGCCATCCGTCTCTTCCATCAATCGGTGAGCCGATATGTTTCCTCGACACTTGTTGTATCATATCTTTGTAAGCAAAAACAAAAAAACACTTTATTGAGGAATGTGTCAACTCTCGTTTAATCACCAGCCGAAAACCAGCAAATTACATCGTTCCCGACGCGATTACTACGGAGGAGTCGCGACATATGCTTCGCAACCAATCACCTCGCAATAGGGCGCGATCGGTTATCGTGCGTAGAATTCGCGTGCACCCCATTCGCATGTGCATCGAGATAAGTGCGCATCCGGGCCCGTCACCCCGCTCCCATTGACCTTTCGCAGGTTCCTCCGGGACCGGCCGATTAATTCAAGTGTTTTTGCGTCGCCCGGCCGGGTACATGAGTGTACCTACGTAGAGCCGCCTTTACGAGATCGGTAGGGAGTGAGTTCCCGCGGGACAGCATTACAGCGTATCAGCACCGCACACAAACTGAAACGACTCGTTCCCCTTTTGACCAATAGAGAGACTACACAAGGATACACAGCGGGAGAAAGAATGCAAGGGAGGACGAGAAGAGAGAGAAGAAAGATATAGAGAGAACACAGAAGAGAGACACTGGGGTACCATTGATCGGCTCGCATATGTCCCGAGATTTAATCAGTCGCTACTTAAGACCTTATCTCCCGCCTGGTTCACAAGGGCCGTCTCTCCGGGATCTCATCGTCTCTCGCGCTCGCGTTTCCTACACACACACACACACTCGTCCGATAATGAAATGGAGTGTAATGCGAATCGAATTGCCAGCAAGTGAAATCCACTAACGCTATTTCCGCGGCCCGCAGCCGCTAATGGAAACGCACGCAAATGAGTTAGTGCCCACGTAACGATGTAAGTACTACGCGCGCGGCCGCTTTATTTAAATTTTGCGTCGAGGGATCAGCGCGACGCAATTAGGCTTGCAACGGTTTCTTTTATCGCAACTTTTCGTCGTCGTCAAGATTTCCTCTCCCTCCCCCCACCGATTCGGTGAGTTTAACATATCCGTTTATTTTCTTTCTTTGCGTTCCATGAGGTTTTGCTCACGGTAATTGGAGCTCAACCCGTGTACGTACATTCCGCAAGGCAAGTGTTGCGCCACACAACAGAAAGAGAGATTTTTAATAAATTCGCATAAATCGCGCATCGAAATTGAGAGTAATTAATTAACGTTTTTGTTTTTCATAACATGAATATTTTTCATCGAAGTCGCTCGCTCTCTTCCTCTCTGTGCACAAAATGCGAGAGGCGTGGAATCTCGCGGAAGGCGCGAAACATATTTCGATTCTTTTACGCGTCGCGCGCGCTCACGACAGCGTGAAACGTGGGCGTATGTACGTACAGGAATTATTTTCTGGCCAAGACTTTCGATGTGTCTAGGATTGCAGTTGAGGGTGCGGCGGCGGTTGGCTTGTTGCTCGAGTGACTTCTCCACCTCCGGTATGCTCACGCTCTCTCTCTTCTAACTTCTAGCCGCGTTCCTTCTCTTACCTCCTCTCGCGGTACGCGAGTCTCCCTCTTGCGACTCCTTTTCCTCCTTGTCCCTATCCCTCCAACTCTCGAGGCCCAGATGGTGGGTATTGATCTGAATCCGGAGAGCAGATCGCCTGGAAAAACTTACCCCGCGGATACTTACCTACCTACCTACCTACCTACCTACCTACCTAGCTACTCGCTCACTATCTACATGCGCCCATTCAACGTACCATCACCCACTCACGTACTACATCCAACCCCCACGTAACCGTCCGCCTTACCCATTCGATGAAGGTAAATGCATTTTCGCTCGATGATTCGGCATGCGGAAACGCGCATATGTTTCGGAAAATGGCCACATACGCGGCGCGCAGTCTAATTGTGCGTCACGATTTGATAACAAGAAAGATTTTGGAAGATTGTACATTCTTCACCGGATGTTCGAGCAAACAGTTTCTCCGTCCAACGGGCGCGTGGAATTCATCGAAATGACGATGCATTTTGGAGAAGAGAAAGTAAGATCGAACAGTATCGCTACGCGTGAAGATTGACGTTGAAGATTGACTTTGTCTAGTATGTAAGCTTTTGTACATATTATGTACAATAAGACGGGAAGAGACGTGTAAAGACGAAAACCAATATCAAATCGTGAGAGAAAAAATGTCAACTTAATCAAATTCTGCTTTCGACGAATTTCTTTTTGGCACACAGCCGAAAGTTTTTGTAGTCGACAAAAACAAAAAAACAAATGGATCTCGATATCGAGCGAGATTTGAACCGCGAAGAAACAGAAAACTGCATCAGCGCGACGGTGATTTCTCCCATTATGAGTATGTCCCAGTTTTTCTGGCTTCGATGTAGCTCTCGCGGGATGGAGAAATAATGATACAGCTAATATAATGTATTGTTCTGCTTTGTCCGAGCACTTCGAAATGAGACCGTCTGCGAGCGCGGTACGAGAAAATCGGAAAGAGAGATGGCAGAAAAGAAGAGAGCGGCGTGGAACTCGCGCGAGCGCAAGCTAAAAACGACGGACGAGAGAAGAGAGCGAAATAATGGAGTGGCTTTTGCGAAAAATAACAGTTATATGTCCCGTATATGAGACAGGATTGAGAAGAGCGGAAAAACAAGTGAAAAAGTGAGAGAAAAGCGGAACGCTAACAGTTCCGCGAGCCCCTCTTCTTTATTCGTTAAAGACGCCGACGCAGCGACTTCTTCTTCCCTTATTATTTCGCCTTCGCGCGCTCTTTAGGAATCGCGTCTTGATTAAAAAGGAACGTTTCCTGCGCGTGGTTTTTACAGCGACACTTTTCCTTCGCTGAAAGGAGTTTCGTGTTGTCGATTCATTTGATGCGGATTTAACGGATCGGAAGAGTATTAATCGGAAGTCGCGTTTGAATGTGTATAAAAAAAAAAAAAAAAAAGAACTGTGCGCCCACGCACAGTTAACGAGAGAAAGCAAGATTGAAAATTATATAAAATGCACAGATTTCGCATGTAATAGTCGCGAAAGTGGAAAAAACGCCGTGTTTTGAGAACGACAATATCGAGGAGAACAAAGTCAAAGCCGAAAAAGGAGAGCGAGTTTATAGAAAGAAGAGTATAAAGAAAGAAGAATTGCCAAAAGAGAGCTACGGTGAATTTCGGCAGAAAATATTGATAGGCTCGGGCTTCGGCTGCGGAGTCACGGTCGAGTAGGCGGCTCTCTACCGAGATCTATCTTACACGTACACAAACCCGCAAGTCTCTCACCCCTCTCTCAAACCACTCTCTCTCTCTCTCTCTCTTTCTCCCTGTCGTTTACTCTCTTGGTGTCGATCCCTTTCTCTCTCCCTTCTTCTTAGTCGGAGGAGTCTCAGGAGCAGATCGATAAGGAACGAGGTTTGCCCGAGAGCTTTACGCCGGTTCACAACCTTCTTCTTCTCGTTTCCTCGACACAGCCCTCGACATCACGTTCTCGCGTGCCTCTCGCGTTCGCCCCAGCAAGCCGCAAGCTACGGTAGAGTCGATATCTAGGGAAGAAGCCACTGATCCCTTAACTTCCTCTTGTTCCGACATCGAAGACGCTCGGACAGTGATCAAGGTCACATTTGAAGCGCGTTAAATCTTTTCGAAACTTGAATATTTTTCCAGTTGCTAATTTTCATTATTTTTAACAGTCATTATTATAACAATGTCTTTGTTATAATTTTCAATGAACGAGTTTGCTGTTTCCATTATAATAAGATTTTACGTATGCTAGTCTATCTTTCTGTTGACCTTTGACCCTTATTGGTGACCTTTTATACTCTGGATTTCATTCTGTTCTGGATTTAATTACGGAGGCTTTTTTTCCTAAAATTTTATTAACTTATTAATTATTATTTTATCACGGTGTCTTATGTAAATTACGGTGCGTTTAATATTTTAATGTATTAATTTTATTTAAGTTGAGACGTGTGTGATAAATATTTTGATAAATTAATTTACTCATTAGTCGAGCGAGTCTGCAACAGACAGCAAGATCCCCATTTGAGATAAGAGATCGACGATCGGGGACACGCAGATTCGATAATGTTCTCAGCTTTAATTCGGCGTAATGATCGACAAGACGACAACAGTTGGCAGAAAATCTGTCGCGTTGAATCTCGTCGGAATTGTATCAATCTGTCATCGCTCTCTCGCACGAAGCGGCGTCGCTCCGCTTCTATCGCGCGACTCAATCTACTGTCGAGGCGCAACCGGCTACGCTTTGCTCTCCATTACTTCCATATCATTTCGCACCCCCGGAATCTCCCGCGAGGTGACGGCGCAGGAGCGGTCCAGGCCATATGGCTGACAGTTCTTCTGGAGGACACAGAAAGATACACACAGAGGGGTTGGCCAATAGGATGGTTGCTACTTTCATGCCACTTTCGGCTTTCCGGCCGGCGTCGCCGCGGGTATCTCCCTGTTCATCTTTCGATTATTAAATTACATCCTCATAAATAATGTTCCGCCTTACCCCCTGACGAACTTATTTACTATTCCGCTGGCAACGTCGCGGGAAAGATTCTCTTCCTCCGGACTGCCGTCAAATCGTCGAAAATTTGTCATTTCGACTTGAGAAACTCGTCCCGAGGACATTGGCTTGTCACTTCGCTTTCTCGACGAACAACCGTTTCCCGTGACGAATGTCACATTCGTTCATTCTCTCTTCGGTAACGTATTATCGATATATCAACGACACGAAAAAAAATATAAGCCTCAAAATATCGCGATCTAAAGGAAATTTTCCATCTGCTGTTCCGCGCGCACAATCTTGGACGGTTTTTATTTATTCGTTCTCAAGTACTTTTGTGAAAACTCGTCGAAAATACAACAAAATTCCAGATAACAGCGAGAGAGATTCCTTGAGTACAGGAGCGACAGAACGTCGGTGTTTAACCGAAAAGCACACACATATATAGACGCAGAGAGAACAATATGGTGCACCATAGTCGCGGGCTTCGTTAAAGCAGCCATATTTGCGGTACGCGAGAGCGAAAGGGAAGGAGGCCCTCCTACATTATCCGGCACGGCAGCACCCTCGGGGGTGGGCGGAGAATCCGGAGGATGGTGTCTCCACGTTGGAAACGCCAGCAGTGGCGGCGGCGCGTATCCATAACCGTCCTTTGTCTGGATAACGCAATTATTACCGCGTTTCATCATACCCCTAGCCGAAATTAGCCTCAAATGAAGTTACAATTACGGGTTTCTCTCCCCCCGCGCATGAGAGGGAATCGGTGCGAGAGACTTTGGGGGCTACGCCTCGACGAAAACGCCGACTATGACGACGACGACGACGACAACGACAACAACAACGAACGAACGAACGAACGACAAAGTCGACAGTACGACGGTGGCAGCAACGGCGCCGATAGCGACGCACGGAATCCAGGTTGCCGTGGAAACGTCAGAGGACAGACGGAACCGCAATGAAACCGGATGGTCGCTTGCTCTGTCAGCCTATAATGCTTCGTCCCTTTTGTTCCTGCCCGAGTGCTGGAATACTCTGTCCGAAGTTGTTCGAGAACGCTCAGTACACCGAAATTGCACGAACGAACGAAAGTCCGAGACTTCGGGAATCGTTTCGCCGATCTCTCGCTCTTCGTGTGACAACGCGAATTCCACGCGGATCTCCGCTGCGAAAAAATGCGCGCGATTGCCGTTTAGCGCACGATGACTCGCGGGAAAACATACGTTTAATATCCACCCGGTCATCGCGGATTGATTGAAAGTTAATGAACCGTCGAATACTCCGCTATTAATTGCTCATCACCGATGAGTAATAATCACAGGAAAGCTCCATCACGTGTTATCGTGCCCGTAATCGATCTGGTGAGCAATTGCAAAACGAAATCGCAGTGTCACTTCCCACGACCTACGCCACGATCTCGCATTAGGTGCTTGTGATTGATGCGATACGCGACGACTGATAATTATTTATTTCACTTGGATCGTACGTCGATCGTGCGCGCGATACGCCATTGACTCGAAACTTCAAGCTAAACAGTGCGCTACTCGAAAAAAACGCGAGAAATATCTCTCCCAGGTATGAATAACATTCCTGACCGTACCGCGCCGCATAATGGTGAACGTATACCATCCTCTTGACTTCCCATGATCGTGTCTCGAGGGGAGACGAGGTGTCGGTGCAGGGACGATACATTATAAATCGCGTGTTACATTGTGCTTAGAGGATCGTCGGTGACTGTTGACTTGCCGGTATCATTGTTGGGAACGCAGCTTTTGTCGTCGGGATGCACGGCATTGCAAACAAACACACACAAGCTGAGCGCTTTCGATACACATGCACGAACATACGCGTACACAAATATACACACAGACACGCACACACACACACACACACACACACACACACGTACGCAAGTTATTGTGTTGCCAGACTTTAACGCAGCCACAGTTAATATAGTTGTGTACACGGAGCCGACAGCTGCCGTTTGACAATGCACCCCGCGCGCGCGTTCCTAGTATATAATAATATACTTATCCCCGAGCGCGAGAGCAACGGGGGAACACTTCATCAAAATGACTGAGACGGCACACGAAATGGCGTGGCTCCGGTGTGTGTATCGTTTTAATTTATATATCTGATACCATACACGCAAGCAGAGACATCGTAAATTACGAGCGTGGCAATAACACAATAAGAAAATCCTTCGATTTTATATATCAATACCTTTTCTCACCTTTCGTGATGAAAAAAAAAAGAGTTAATTCAAAAGGATCAATTTGACACAGTTTAAATGTAGGTTGACACAGTTTGAATGTAGACGTACAAAATCAAAAAAAGAATTAATTTTTGTAAGAATTAATTTACCGTGATTTGTAGCACATGACGTGTCTCGCAACTCAAAAAACCCGAACTGTGACATTGCGGGGTGGCGGTTGCTTTTGTTTAAGAATAACACCTTAGTGCATATCGCGTTGGAGCGCCAGGTAGCGCGCGCCTGTTTGGAATATATTACAGACTCTTTTTCTTTCTCTCGCTTGTTTGTTCGCTCGACAGAGAAGGAACGAAAGAGAAGGTGAGAGAGAGAGAAAGAGAGAGAGAGAGAGAGAGAGAGAGAGAGAAAGAGAGAGGTGGAGGAACATCAGGATACACCTTTTCCAGCTATTGTGCGGCTCTGAAGGGCGTACAATAGCCGTGGAGCGAGTCCCGTATTGTGTCTACAGCTCAGCGGAACAGTTCTGCGACTCTGGCTGTCGCTTTTGCCTCCGTCTCTCTCCCTCTCTCTCTCTCTCGCTCTCTCTCTCGCTCTCTCTCTCGCTCTCTCTCTCTCTCTTTCTCTCTCTCTCTCTCTGTCCCTTTCCCTCTATCTCTATCTGTCTTGCCGCTTTGCGCGGTACTCTCGCTACCCCTCGCCGATCCTTCTCCCACCTTTGGAATTAACGAGAGAGGAGTTCCGTTTTGATCCTATTCGTGGACCATGGACGGAGCATCTGCCCCGGGACCGCTAAATCCTCAAAAGCCCCTTGAAATCTCCCGCAATCCGCCGCGGCATATAATGGACCGTAATAACTTTAAAGCTCCACATTAACGCCGCGAGAAACGCGAAACGCCCTAATGCGCGTTTAACCGCGATGAAATCCGCAATCATCCGATCCTGTCGTCGGAAATACCGGTACGAATTGATGCCATTTTATACGTTAAAGGCACGAGTGCGATGATGTATAAGCAATGGCGCGAATTAAGTCGTCGGGAAAAAGAGAGCGATGAGAATTTCGGCTTAAGTTTCTGAAGATTGCGCGTCGTTATATCGTGATAAATGTGTCGGTAAAACGTTTGTAAAATTATCACGTCACATCATCCAAGAGTCACGCAAATATTTGGTCTCCGCGTGAGTCTATAAGCAAAACTCTTTTTAA
This sequence comes from Pseudomyrmex gracilis, assembly GCF_002006095.1. Lineage (NCBI taxonomy): Eukaryota > Metazoa > Arthropoda > Insecta > Hymenoptera > Formicidae > Pseudomyrmex > Pseudomyrmex gracilis. The sequence goes on along the minus strand of NW_018020852.1, from coordinate 31,889 downwards.
CAAACTTGGAAATAAAGCTATGCTAATTAATTGATATTTTATGTTTATCGCAAAAGATTATTATGGAAAACTTCAAATAAAATTCAACGGTTCATTTTAATCAATACATTCAATGAGAGACCGGCGCGAAGATTCAAGTCATCGCAAAATGAAACATGCTCGCAACGCTAATAAAACATTGTTTCTTCTCTTCGGCGATCGGTACGCAGATAGGCCGCGCGATCGCGAGATTCAGCGGCGCTTTGAGCGATCAATAACGGCCGACGCCTAACGAACGCCACGATAATTGACAATTACAGATAGTTTGCGCTCGCATCACAATCCGGAAATCCCCCCTTGTGATATCCACTCGCGCGTGTACACATCCGCTAACGAGCGTTATGAGCTCATTGACAACCATCGATTGCTTCTTCTCGCCCACACCGCCGCGGTCAAGATCCACGCCCGTCGGCGGTCCGGAATATTTGTTTTTAACTCTAGATCATTGATCCCCTTAGCAACGTACGTGGAGAAACTTGTCGTAACGTATAACCACACAACTCGTCTCGAAACGATTAAACCGCAGCGTCGACCGCGCACTCGAGATCTGAAGAAATTAATCCCGATCCGTGAGAGGAAAATTTAAATCCGCCTAGTCACCAACCCCCGACGGAGAAAGAGATAGAGACAGAGAGAGAAAGAGACGTCGGAGGTTGGAGAACGCGCCACCATGATGGCGGTGGTTACGGCGGCGGGAGCAGCTAGGCGGCACCAGCGAAATGCGATAAAGTTGGCGTAGAGGTAATTTGAGTATAAAGTTTTATTCGCAATAATTTAGCCGGGCGGATGCGGGGGTGGCTGAGGGCAGGATCGCCTAAGTAAGGAGAAGGGTGTACTCCCCTCTATTCGTTCCAGGGAAGCGTGCGGGAGAGTGTGGGTCATATATTTGATGGGATACTTGGCATAAAGTCGCGGCATAAAAGTAATGCCGGCATTAAAGTTTGTGGTTCCAGAGCTGCCGCGCGCACAAAACTCAAACCCATCTCCTGTTTTCCCGCTACGAACGTCGACCGTAGTGACTGCCTACGATTTTCCTGGCCGTGACGGGATGGGCAAAGGTAGCGAGACGCGAGTCTCCATCATCTCCCGACCTGTGCGATACTCGCGGCGCATTCAGACAGATCTGTTGGGTTTCCGCAGTTTTACTACAGTTTGTTTGAGAAATATAAATTCTGTCGCGCGCGCGCGCGAAAGGCTATTTGGTATTATCGATGACATTCAGAGAGATGAAACGTCACCGGTCGTGCTCAAATCATCCCCGTAATAATAATTTACAATCTCACTGCTCGCAAATGGATTTTGTAATAAAACAAAATGTAGTTTTTATAGATATGAAGGTATCGCCACAAAAATGAGATGAAACGAGGCGAAAGATGGAAATTAACATTGTATACGGTAGCAAAACTGCTGTTACTCCTTTCTTTTCCTCATCTCTTTTTACGCTAACTTTTTGTCAGTATCTATTATCTCTCGGTCGGTTTAAGCTCTACGTGGATTTCTTCTCCGTTCTTCCTGTTCTTAAATTTCTGAGTACAATCCTATTTTTAAGCGGCGTGCGACATCTATACGTACTTAAAACGAACGGCAAGGAAGCTTGACTTCGGAGTGGGAGATGGTACTTCGGGGTAGGGTAGCAAAGCAGTTTAGTTCAGGAGTGGCCGTTGGGGAACGATCTGACGGCGCCAGGGGAGGCATAGCTCCTTCCCATGTGGCACCCCCGACATGCTCTACCCTCATAATTCTACCAAGCCTTCCTCCGAGAGGCGCCACCTCCGGTTTCTCTTAGGCGTCGTAACTGTGAGAACGAAGGAGAATGTCGTCCGCGGAAAATCCCCTTCTTCCTCGCCGAATGATCGGAGAGAACCTCTTCTCTCTTTCTCCCGACTCTCAAACGCTAACCACCGCATGATTTTCCGGCGACATAGTTGCAACTCCTCAACTCGCAAATCCGCACCGAGTGGTTGTGGACCGAAATGTAACTTTATCACGCGCAACTACTGAACGCAACTTGTGTCAAGATTTACGCTGCGGGAAACACAGCCGCGATTGCGAATGTTTTATTGCTAAGCATACGTGGTGTTGGAAAAAAAAAGTCAATTGTGTGACAGTTTGCATATTGTTATGTTGGTTGCAGAAATGATTCTGCAATTTACATATGAAATTTAAATACGTTGAGTTTGGTTGAAAATGTTTAAATACAAAAAACAAAAAAACTAAGATGGCGAAATCTGTGTTGAAATTGTCGGAGAGCGCGCGCATCGTTTCGAGCCGCAAGATCGCAACAGAAATCGCCACGGGGAAAGAGTACAGAAGAAAAGGCGCACTCAATGATTAGATGAAGTGCCGGAAAGGGGAAAGAGAAGAAAAGAGGAAAAGACAAAGAGAAGAGAGAAAAGAACAAGAGCGGAGAATCGAGCACGAAGGGAGAAACATTGTAGCGTCAGGAAAATGTTGGGGTTACGTCGTACGAACTTCGTTCTCATCCACTCGCTTCTCTATTTTTCCGGCAACCTCTGCCCATAAAAGGCTCTCTCTCTCAGACTGCCCTTAGCGGTGCTCCTTGTTTTCGTGCGATCGATACGGTTTCTCCCTTTCAAAAATAATGCTTTTTTTTTGTTACAAGATCAAATGTTTTTTCTTGTGAACAGAGTCTCTTTCTTTCTCTTTCTTTCTTTCTTTCTTTCTTATTTGAAAGAAATCTTCAAAAAATAATACTCGACTCTCAAAACCGGCTAAACTTAGTTGCTTTTTTATCTTACACAAATATTTTTCAATTTTTCCACAATACTACAGTAAAACAATAGTATAATTGCAATCGACTTACGCAAAGTAAAAAACAACGCAACCACTCCATTAGTTTTCGACGAGTTACCTCACTTTCCGTCAGTGGCATAGAAAATTACCGACCGGTTGCTGATATTTAGCAATGCATCGATAACGAGCGTGCTCATAGAGAATTACATTAATTAGGCCGCCGAGAAGCACCAGGCGCGTAATGAATTTTAACGCAAAAGCGTGCTCTCTCTCATTCGGCCGTTCTTCAAAGCGCGCCGTGTTGTCGCAACGTGGTTCGCGCCATCTGTATTGCGATATAATCTGCACCTGTTGTAGCAAAAGAACTGCCTCCTTTCTTCGGATACCGTTGCATTTATTAGATCGTCGATTACGCTCATTATGCCGCGCGAGTGAATTTCGTTACGTGCTGCTTTGCGGAAGCCACGCGCCTGATTTTCATCATTCACGAAATGCCTCTCGCGTTTCACCGCGGAAAAATAATAACGCATCGCTGGTTATAATAGCGAGCGAGCACGGCAATATCTTCATCAGAATGTCGTAACACCTATAGAAATGTGTCTCGATAGAAATTATTATTTTTTTTTGTGCAGATTCTCTCGTATTTTGTCTGCGTGTAACTTGTTTTATCGAAACTATATTTCGTTTATATTTTTCTTTATATTGAAACTTTTTGTCAAAGTTTTGATAAGATCTTAATCTGATCTCTGTATTAATGCGATGCGAGATTAGGCAAATATACAAAATTAATTAGATAGCCGTTATCGAAAATCATGACAGCTATTAGTTAGTCCAGGTGTGAAGCTCCCATGTGTGTGGGGAGCGACGCCCGATAACTCGTCGGTTTAGGATCGTTGGTGCCCCGGCCACCCTAGAGTCTAACCTTGATAAGGATCGCTGCTAATTGTTGCGAATTGGTGAAAGTGGCGAACGAACGAGGGAGGTTGGGCAACAGGTGTCATCTGATTGATCGCCGTTGCTCGCACCCCCACGATTACCTAGCCCACAAACACATCCGCAAGCAGAAACGAAGGACTTAATGTCGATCCATTACGTACTGGCCCATCCCAACGAGAAATCGTTGACCTGACACGCTCCGAAGTGCATTACGAGGCGAAAAAGGACAATTGCCGAAAAAGAGCGACACGTCTACTACAATTTCACGACTCCTGCGTATTGGATGTCGCACTTTGCTTTATTTCTGCAAAATAATCAACTGTGCGCACTATTTTCGATTAGATTATCCGATAGTTTGTACGTGTTTTAGTAACGTTTATAATTTTTGAAAAAAAAACGAGAAGAAATTTAATTGGCTGTTAAACCTGAAAATTCCCCGAGTTGTTATAAAATAAAAATTTACTTGTACTATCGATTATTTGTTCGAGAAATGGCTGCAGATTATTTGTGCTCCATACGTTACGTTACATAGAAATTGTTGCGAGTTACAAACCGCGCTTTGGAAATGTGAGCTCGGCTCGTTATCACGCGTGTTTCGACACGGGATTCGTACGCCCTGCAGGAACGGCGAAGAAACTCGGGTCATTATCGAAGCGAAGAATGTTAAATCATCCAAGACCAAAAGATCCTAATTGTCGAGCCGCGGCGTGGATTTTGTTCGCTCAAGATTAGCAGCGGTGCCGCCGAGAGAATATTCGCTGGGATAATTGATACCGACGTCGAGAGAACGGCTGATCATTGAAACTGCACGCGCAATATATCATGGATAATAAGCAACCGGTGCGCACACGCCCGACTCGGGGGTGGAAGAAGGAGGGAGTCGGAGATGGCCACTTCGTTATAGCATCCGTGACGCGGTGACTCTTCTCGATGCGATTACGATACGATGCGGCCGAGTTTCGCAAAGTCATGAAGGTAGCGGATGATGGCCCCTTCGTCCAGGAACAATAGCGAAACTGCTTGCGTCTCTTTGTCATGTGTGACAACGAGCACGCTTGTGCGTGTATCATGCACGCTCGCGGTAGGTGAGGCGGAGATAGGTGAGTCTTGGGAGAAGAGTAGGTACATCGAGGAGTTTCCGAGGAGAATAATCGTGCGCGAAGTGACTCGCGTAATCGTAATTAATCATCATGTAACCCGTGACTCGCGGATCGGTATCGCATAGGGCGGCTCCGCCAGTTATCGCTACCTAGAGAGTCAAACGGACGTTCGGGCTCGCGTTTTCTAAACGGCGATGTCGGGATTTATGATCGGCCGTGATAGAATTGGAATGAACAATCGTTACCTACGTCGAGGCAGCTCGTTTTCTGCTTCTTCCGCATTGAACGTAATAGGCACTCATCGAGGAAGCGAAGAGATCATTTTCAAGAAGAAATGTTTTTGCGATAGACATTGTATATGTTCTCTTGCAAGAGAGTGATTCCTTCTCTGAAAAGCTGCGATACACGCACAGTCAAAAACTCGTTAACTTTCGAAAAAAAACCTCTGTGCGATTGAAATTATTACTTACATTTTCTCTGTTCAGAAAATTTACTATTCCGCGTTGAAATTTGAGCGAAGCAAAATTCAAATGAATTTATTTTCAATCAATTTGGTACTACTAGAAACCTACTGCGTTAAAGCGCGATTACTTTATTAAAAAAAAAAAAGCAGTTACGCTCTCACACATGTAATCGAATTAGTAATCCATCGGTAATCGGCCTTCACCTACATCTAATGCAAAATTATTGTTAGGTCATGTAGCCGGATGAATAAGCGACCTTCTCTCTTGTATATTATTTTTAGTCGATCTTACATTTTTGCAAACGGAGTAAAGAATATAATTAAAAAAAAATAAGGCGTGACGAATATTTAACACATATTCTTTCGAACGTTCATGTATTTAAAAGGGCGGTTCACGCAAATTAACAATCGTATACAATCCACAACTAATCGTTCGATATCTTGATCTTCGTTTATCGCCGCTCGAAACCGTTGAGCGCGCGTTCGAGAGGAAGATCTTGCCTCACAACAATGCGAGTCTCATCATCGATCTCGAGCGCGAGAGTCGCCTCGATATAGACTTGGAATTAACAATCGGTACTTGCGTGCCACACCATTGTTGCGCTATAAAGTCAGTGTATATTAATAGATAAAGCGTGATAGAATGCGCTTGCGCGCTTTGGATTTGCCGAAAGCGTTTTCAATGAGATCGAAATCGGCTTCGCGATTTATTAGCGGCTGTAGCGTGATCTAAACGAATTTTTAACCGGGAAAAAAGAAAGAGAGAAGAAGAAGAAAGAGAAAGAGAGAAAGAGAATTTCTCGGTGAGATGGCGGTTTTGCTACACAGTGTGCCTGACCTATTGTTCGCAGAATCGTGAGGAACAAGGCGGCGGAGAAGGCGAAGCACGCGCATCAGCAACAACAGGCGCAGCAGCAGCAAGGTCAGCAGCAAGGTCAGCCAGGATCGGGCGGTTCTGTTTCTGTAATAGCACATGCACCTGCGACGGCGGCAGGTCATCCCGCCGCCACCGCTCCCAATGCCTACAGCATCAGTGGCATCCTGGGCATCCCGGCGCATCACCAGGATCCCAATGGCAACAGCATCAAGAGGAAACGCAGCGTTGACGGTGAGTCACTATCCTCCTCGAGCTCTCTCTCGTGTCGCTGACCCCGCTGCTCCTTCGGCTCGCGTTTTCTCGTACTCACTGCGCACTGTCATCGTGTAACATTATTCAGTACTGAATCCGATGCTTATTATCGACTGCGAGGAATCACGGAACGAAGCGCGCTTTACGAGAGAGAGAGAGAGAGAGAGAAAGAAACAAAAAATAAGATATTAATGTCGCGAATATGTTATAAATTGAAAATGAATAGCAATTCATTTCTTTTTTTTTATGACGTTTCAATATAGTTACAACTCCATTGTTGCTCCTTTTAAATACGAATCGTCTCGAGATGCCGGATCAAGCTGCCGCTTACGAGAATTAGCGATGCAAGAGAGTTTTAAGTATGAAATAGAATATTATTTACTTCCGTCTTTACGGCCTAGTGAATCAGCCTGAGCTGAGTAAAGTTCATCTTGAAGAGACGTAGACAATGGAGAAGTTGAACAATTTCACAAAGACTCAAATGTTGGTATTACGGTGACATTACGAAAACCGTCAGCAGTAAGTTGCGCGTGTTTATTTTGGGCGTGTGTGCGCATCATTTTCATGAATAAATTCTCATTGCCTTACTTACTCGCGAGACAAAGGCTTTTGAATTGCGTTCTATCCAGTTACGCTGTCTATTAAAACCGACACGCAAAGGCAGGAAGAAGAGACTCAATTGCAGTTTAATGAGACAGGCGTTTTATTTTAATAATAAAACCGGTAACAAAAACAAATCAAAAACAAAATCACTTTTAAATAAAAGAAAGACCTCAACAGAATTATTATATAGATATCGTAACATAAGACGAGTTCAATTGCGAAATTAAAATTTATCAGATAAGAAATTTAATTTACACAAAAATACGTGAACACGAAATTGTCTTGCGCGTAAAAGCCTGTTTAGAAATTTGTCCATCCGGACAAATATTTTTGAGTCGAGACATTTTCTACGCGCTCATTTGTGAACGATTGAGCCACTTGGAGCACTCGTTGCCCCGAGCAAACCAAGATTAGCTGCACACACAGCAAGGTTATCAGTCAAACGTCGCCGAGCACGTGTTGCGATTCATTCTGCTGTCATTGCGTGAATAACGCGGCCTGAAATATTCTTGACACGTGCCGCGTACACGTGACCGACGACGATACTTCACCGCCGCGAGAGAGAATTTTCGGCGCCGATCGATCCTCAAGAATTGCGCGCGGATTATTTTATTGCGATCGAGATATTGTAATATAAAATAATTGCGAGAGTCGCGATTCTTTCTGCAATTTCGTAAAGCAGTAAACACTTCTGTTCACTTTTGCGGAGATGACTAGAAACTAATTCGATCGTTGTGATCGTCCGCAGAATGTGAATTCCGTCGCGCGATATGTCGCAATTACGACGCGCGTTTTCGACGAGCGACGGTACGCGGCGCAGCGAGAAGAGAAAACCGCGTAAGTGCGTAAAGCTCGATCAAAATTACGGCAGCGCGCGCGTTTCGCGGCGAGATGTATCGATTCGTAGGCAGGAGCGTGATGCGGTGTGCAGTGTGCGCGATGATACACGGGTAATTCAATATAATCGGATTATGAGAGCGGCGATACGCGGCCGCAATAGCGGTCGCGTCCGCGGTGAGAGCACTCAGTGTTTTGCGAGCGCGTGCTCGTGCCGAGGGTAGGTAGGTAGGTAGGTATATATATTGGATTATAAACTTCACAGACCACAGGCGACTTCTCTTCTGGCACCGACGACACATTAGCCTCCCTATCCTCCGGGGAGATCATCGACGTGCACGTACATATATATATATATATATATTTATATATATATATACACATATATACATGTATATGTACGTACGCGTACCTCCTAACGCGTACTGTTCGGAATTCCACGAGCGAGTGTACGGCGAATTGTTCCGTGCGTTTCCTTTGTGGCTCTGCCATGTCAAACTGTAAAAATCGATCGTCAAACATCGTGCGTTAACTCGATTGTTCTAGATACACCAAAGTGCGTGATTGATTTTATTTCACCTTTTGAGTGCGATAAAAATTTGTTGCGTAACGGTAGTATTGGAAGCACTTCATTACAATCGGTTAAAACGCTTAAAAAAGAAAACCAATATAAAGTTAAGAGAGTCGTTGTCAAAAATTTTAATTCGCGCGCAAATGTACGAGCGTTTCCGCAATTTGAGATCTGTCGGTCGGGAAAACTCTCTCCGGCATAAAGCGGTACCGGTCGCCATTATTAATGCGTTCGACGAAAGAGTCAAGACATACTCGGGTCCGAATTTCCCGAAGCTTATTACGAATTTACGAACGGTCTCTCGAGGGAAGCATTGCAATCTATTGGGGCTGTTTGTTGTCGCGTTACATCTGCGCGATTCTGCGCCCCATGTAGAATCCCAGAGAGAGAGAAAGAGAGAGAGAGAGAGAGAGAGAGAGAGAGAATCCCAGCGTGTCCCACCCTATATAACCACTGGACGCAGGGGACACGCCGTGGGGGCCAGATTTGCCCCAAAGTCCATTATTACCCGTGTATTGTATTGCTTAACATTGACTCAATTGCTTTCGAATAACGCGAGAAAGAGCAAGCTCGCGCAAGCGCGTGCTTTGCCCTCTCGAGTATCAATCGAATTATTCGACTTGCTGCTCTTTCGGGGGACGCGCTGACCTTTCTTCCGCGCGACGTAATTCATTCGTTGTCAAATCTGTCGGCGACCCGCATCTGAGTTTGACTTCTCCAAGTTTGGTAAAAAAAAAAAAAAAAAAAATCGTAGGTCTTTATAAAACTGCGTCTTATCGCTGCTTGATTCAATCTCGTAATGCGCATTCAACAGCAACTTGTAAATGTATAAAATTTATGAATTGAATTTCAAACACAAGCTTTGTGCGTGTGTGCGGATGCAAGATCAACTCGAATTCTAGCGTAATAAAATCAATCCCCCGCGAAGCCCGCTCCCGTGCAATTTTACTACTTTCACTCATATATCCGAATCCCGGCTCGTGTGTAACTCCTAACAGAGCAAAGTGGAAACGGTGACATTCCTAGGAAACGTCCTAAACTCTAGTAAAACCGTAACACGGTACGCGCGTTTGTACGCGCGCGATGCAACGCGACCGCGATTAATTCGGCCGATCGAATCGTAAAATTCGAGCGGGACCGGGAACGGGAAGAGAACGTACGCGGGGCACCGCCGCCGCCGCTGTTTGAAACGAGGGTTTTATAGCGGTTCAGGAACAAACCCTGCCGCTCGAATGGTCGGGATCGTCGCTCTTGGCCAGCCGGACAATCACAACTGGACAGGGAGGTTTAACGAGCCCCATGCTAGGCGCACCCCGTCCGTCCCACCCTCGGATGGTCATTTAATTATTCTAGATACTACAGAACCATCTACCCCACCAGTGACGTTACGTCTGTCTACTATCGTTCCTCCGTTACCCCTCTTTCCATCCCATATACATAGCTCTCACCGGTCGGTTCCGTTCTCGACCTCATCCCCGGCAAGGGACTCGCGATGACCGCCACCATCCTCTCTCCCTCTTCGTCACTGGAATAACGACACTCGTCCCACGTGTCTGTTCCTATATTAAACCGCCGGGACGGCCGGGAGATAATAAAGACATATAATGGAATCGAAATTGTTTCTCTATCTATCAATGCCATACGCCGTCTATGCGCGAACCGCGCGCGTCCGGCTCACACGACAGATTCAATTTTGTTTCGCCCGGCCACGTTTAATTTGTGTCTTGATTCGTGGGTAATACGAGAGACCGCGCGCGTATCGGCGCCCGATCTGCGTGTGAGTGTGGCCGTACGTACGTGCAATAACGCTTGCTGTCTGATGCGCCATCGTTCGCGTCGCCGATCCATTTCCCTCGCGCGTTTCGAAATTATTCTCATTTACCCTCTCATGTTCTAAAATTATCAAATTCGCGATACCGCCGGAAATATCGTATTACGCGTACGTCTAATATTGAAAAACACACAGATTTGTTTGTCGCTGAATCAGAGCGTACAGTTCTGTTGCAATTCGAATTAAAACAACAAGAAAAAATTCTAGTTTCGAAAAGTGCAGTTTTTTAAAATGATTACAGATGACAATCGCGACTTGAACGACCACGCCGAGAATGATCTAAAGAGGCAGAGAAGCAACTACAACGGCGATCAGCTTTACTCGAACGTGAGTATAGAAAAAATTTGTAAAGCAGATACTCTTCGAGACACAATGAAAAAGCCTGTGATTAAAATATATTTAACTCCAAAACAACTTATTGTATATTGCGCAATCTAAGCTAACTAAGAGTGCGTATTGAAATTTTCAATCACAAACTCCAAATAGCATATTCTAATTAAAACACCTTAATCAATCAAAAGCGCGCAGAGAGTTTCATAGAATCTCTGCATAACTCTTGGGCAACCCTTGCGGTAATCGCGGGATCGAGTGGGACCGAGTTACAACATCCAAGTCAATCTTGGCGCTTGTTCTCGGATGTCCCTCCAACTCGTGAACTTCGACTTCAGGTTCCGCCGGTTCTGTGTTGCAGCTGTGGTCGAGTAAATGGAGCATCAAGGACGAGCACAAGCTCTTGAACGAGCTCGGCGGCGGCGGAGGCGGCGGTGCGACCGGCGGTACGAACGGCGGTGGAAACGGCGGCGGTGGTGGTGGTGGCGGTGGAGGCGGCAGTGGCAACGGTGGCGGAGGCGGCGGTGGNGGTGGCGGCGGCGGCGGCAGTTACTATGAACACGGTGGATTTCCCGGGAACGCTATTGCCACCTCCGCCGAGCTGTACGACTCCCTGGGCACCATCAGCACGATGACGCAAGCGCAGACGCCCCATCTTTACACTCCGCCCATAGGGGGCACCATAGGTGAGCGCGCCCGTTCTCTCACTCTCTTTCTCTCTCTTTCTCTTTTCATTCTCCAGCACCCTCTGATACTCCTTCATCCCCCCGTCAGCGTGTCCATCTTTTTCTCTCTTTCACTCGCCGTTGCTCCTCTCACACGGAAATTCAGTATGTGCACCACAATCTCTTATACGTAAAATGCCGTTTTTTATACTGAATCCTATTCCTTCACTTTTTCTTTCTCCTTCTCCTTTCGCGCTTTCCCAAGACTTTCATACATATTCTCTCTCTTTTTCTCTTTCGTTCTCTCCTATCTTTTCCCCTCTCCTCCATCCTTTCAGCCATTTCCTCTGTCTCTCTTTCTCGTCTCCTCTCAGTATACTTATTGCGGCTTACGTCTTGCTTTGCATACCCATATCGGCTAAATACATGGCTTTAATAATGCATGAACTGTGCTGAGCAGCGGCAGAAGAGGTGGCGGAAGGCTCCACGGTGGTTCAGCGTTTTCAGAGCTTTGGGAAATACCGCTCTCACTTCTCTATCAGCCGTAATATCTCTTCCTTCTTTCTCTCTTTCCTCTTTATCTTTACACTTGCGTCTTTGTTCTTAACTATTTTATTAAAATAATGTCGCTTGAGAGGATATCTCGTTCGGGAACTCTCTTTTCTCCACTTTCTCTATTCTCGCTTATATTTCCACATCACATTCTACATACATAATCACACTCTTTCACGCTGTCTTTCTTTTCATTCTTCTTCCATTCTTCATCTCGCTCTCTTTTCTTGCGCCGTTTAAAGGCGTTCGATCAGCGGCGGAACGTATATACAGATCGTATGTGTATGTGTGCGTGTATATATACATGTATGTATGTATATATATATATATATATAACGAGCTATTGAAAAGTAACCGCGCGATACACAACACACAAGCGCGGAACTTTCTCCGGCAGCACGTGTTGCGAGCAACTCGGTCACGCCGCGTCGCGTTGCTCCACGCCGCGAATTCTCCCGATCGGCGCTTTTCGGAATGGACGAAGCGAGGCGTGTAACGGCGGTTTCATCTCATGAAATTCAATTCGACGAATTCTTTATCCTAAATCGAAAGATTTTTGAAGAACTGGTTGCGATCGTACGGTTTACAGCTGTCTCATCGTTAGCGAGACAAAATCGTGAAATATCCACGAGTACACGTGCAAAGATGCGCATTTCGATATTATGAAACGTAAGCTCGCAAAGATCAATCGTGATATTAATTTTATTTTTGTCATTTTCTTTCGAACAATTTTCATAAAAAGTGTTCGTTCTTTCGTGAGAACCCGTTTCTACTTGACGAAACAATCTTTTTAACGTTCCGCCTTGATCGTCCGTCGACGATACGAAAAACCGCAATAACGGAAAAATGGGGGTACTTCCCTTAATAGCAGGTGGTACTTTGACGCCGCTCGCGCCACTGACGATGCAAGAACTAAAATTGAGCCAAACATTGGACGGGGCTAACATGTCTCCTTACCACACCACCGGTGAGTTCGCCACCTCTTTAGTTCTCTTACGGTCGCGTCGAGTCATGTACACCTGTTTTCGCTGAGCATACGGTTTTATTGAGCCTCTCTCAGATATGTGCGTGTCCAACTAATATGTCCATTTAAGTGTGTACTATTATGTCAAGTGTTCAAGATGTTAACTTGCCGCAAAAAATCAAGCGGTATTTCCTGTTCTCCCGTCTGTGAGAATCCTCTTGTATTATCCAAAATAACCACTTTTATTAACCACTGTGTTTTATATGTCCGACGAATCGTGTTGCTGAAAAATGTCCTAAATTAAAACATAAACCAAAAACATGTTGCACAGCTGTTTTACGCGCGCAAAAAGTTAATAACATTTATATAGTTTTTGAAATTTTATATTATACATTCTATTTCTACGCATTCTATTTCCACCCCAAAAAAGTCACGTTGAAAAGTCATAAAGAAGTGAAACATTGTTTTTAAAATCAATTAGTAAAATCTAATTTGGTTTTGCAAAGTATATAATTCGTAATTAAAAAGATAAGATTTTTCAAATTCCTATTTTCTTCCCGATCTTTCCCCCCACCGAAACAGTTTAATTAAGCTTTAGACGTAAGGCGCTGATCGTTAGCTAGTGCTTGACTCGAATGTCGTGTTGTGTTGTGCATGGCCATAGCAGAGAGCAGTACCGTCGCAGTATCGTATGTCGGGGTGGGGGCCGGTGGGGGCGAGCAAAGTCCTCCGATTTCGTTGCAGAACGAGACAAACGCCACCCCCGCGGCCCCCAACACTCCCGGAGGGGATCCCGGACTGACGGTCTTGCAGCCGCCAGTTTCTCAGCCCCAGGTAGCCTCTGCGATACCGCCATACTCGACGATGCTCCCAAGTTTCGGACACTACGCCACCGGTAAGTACAACCAGAAAACGCTTGCTTAACTGTTCGTTAAGGACAAGCGTGTGCTCGTGTACCCTCCAGGGGTTGAACCGAGCCCGGCGGTACGGTCGGAGGGTAAGTCAGAGCTCTATCTCAGGAGCGCTAATTTACCAGTTCGAGGCGACGAGCAACGACAAATTTTGTGCCGGAAGAACGGCCCTTATCCATTGATGACAATCGCGCGTACCAATGGAGGATATTATTCTTATAATTAATGTGTTGAATTCATATGTATCCTATAACTATGCTTCTTTTTGTTTATTTATTTTGTTTCTAAGTAATATGAGTAAATTGGTTTACTGTTGAGGTGACTATAGAATTCTCGTCATCGATTTCGGGACATTCCATTTTTGATAAACAAAAAAAAAGACAAAAAAAGAGAAGAACAAAAGCTATTCTATTTCTACAAGTACTTTGTTACTGCACAAAAAAAGTTAGTGTAAAAAGTCGGAGCAGAAGATCAAAACTCGGAAGTGTCCCGTGAATGAAATCAATCAACGCGCGGATAGTCATCTTATTGTGCTCACTTATTGTTTTGCTCAAGTTGTAAAAAAAGTTTGTTATTTTTATTCAGCATTGCAATTAAAGCAATAATAATAAATGTATGTACATGTATTAAGTCTGCTGCGAAGTCTATTTGTAATGTAAGAGCCTATTTTATTCTTCATTGCTAGTGCGTTTTTTTCGTGCGAGTGCACCTCGAAACCAGTTTCAAAGACAAACTAACGGTCTTTCCACATCCAATGTTCAATTGCAACAATGTGCAATTTTTCTTGCGCGCAACGTCAGCTGATGCAATCTGTCTTGCATCGCTTGATTGTATTATATTTACGCGATAAAAATTGCATGTTGCTGCAACGAACGTTGCACAGTGTAAAAAGGTCCCGAGACATAGCGCGTTAATTGTTGATACGCTTAAAAAAAAAAAACACACATACACAAAAATGCTAATAACGCAAAACTGCGCTAATCAGTTTATCACTGACGTTTGTTTAGGTGGCAGCGATTACGCATACAGCGCTGCGTATTCTCAGTACTCGAGTGCGCCGTATAGCGGCTACGGCTACGGGGCAGCGACAAGCGGGTTGCTCAGTAAGTAAACAGTGAGTATGAGTACCGATAGATTAGGGTCATCAAGGAAATACAAAAAGTAATAACAAAAGAACATTTCTCGGTAGCGCCTCCGATAACGACATGTCAGAAAGAGAAATACAATCAGATCGGTCGACTTATATCGCGTAACGGTCGCGCGAAAACCAACACCTTATTTTTTAAAACGGTAACGCGCGCGCGCGACTGCTATAATCGTATTTCTTATGATCTACGGCGATGCACGAAGATGTGTGCATTAACTTCGCGAAAACTTCATTCCGCTAACAGTTCCGCTCATGTGAACAGCGCACACGCGAATAATACATAATTTCTCGCGATCAAAACTAAGTACTTTGTTCCTCGTTCCTCGTTAACGCGGCTCGCAATTTGATTCGCATCAGATACAATATCGAGCTAGTTCCAAAGAAAAGGTCGTTCGTTCTCAGTCCGGTTTCTAATAATCCCAATTCAATGCCCTGTCCTTCGTAATCCACACACTATATACTCGGAGATATCGCGATATCTCCGAAAGCGCAAGTAGAAGAGAGCAATATGTACACGCGTAAGAAACGTAGAATAGAATGATAAATCTGTTTTTTTGTTTCTATCGGACACGCGATACGTTACCAACCCATATCTGCTCGCAACACGTAATGCAGATACCGCTCGCGATATCGCAACGCTCTTTCTTTCTCTCTCATGCGCCCTTATGCTCGCGCGTGCGCGCGTGTTTAGCGCTTCTTCCTTCTCGTTCTTGATATTCCACGCGACCGTTACATGAATGCTGTAATTAAACGCAAACACGAGAGATAAGTGCATCGCGGAAAACAATTTATTCCGTTTCAATAACGCGCGCAACGCACGCACACACATTGTCTGTCGACATACACGAAACAAAAACAAAGAAAACGTTGCGGCGAAAGCGTCTTGAATAACGCGCCGTTGAAATTACGCACGGAACGAGAAATTTTCAAGTACGCAACATATAAACAAGTGTTTTTATTCGTCGAACGAATCCGTGTCTCTTGCGCGATCGTAAGACGTGCGTGATAATAAGTTAATATCATCGCGAATCGACCGTCAATGTGGATGTTAAACAGGGTTTTGTATAAGTATGATGAAAAACGGGAGGAAATGCGCCAGCTTATACACTAGATGCCAGATTTCTTGCATCTCTTTCGTAAGACGTTTATAAACAGTTTAAATAGAAGTGATGTACGATTATATAAACAGTCGCCACGTAAAATTTTGTTTTATCCAATAATATCAAAGCAGAAGTAACATTTATGTTACGTTTTATCTCTGCACATAATAACTGTCTCGTAATATTTCGTGCTTTCTAGCTCAAATCTGAAATCGAATGTTTTATTGAGAATTAAATATGAACGCTGGATATTGTAAAAACTATATTTTTCATAATGAGTAAATAAGTGATACTGCAAGTGAAACCTTTAACTGTTGCATCTCCCCCCCCCTCTTACTTTATCCTATAGTAAATGAAAAAGACATCGACTTTCAATCGACGTAACAACTTTTCTTCTCGCAGACTCTACGTACTACTACTGTAACGGAGACACATCCACCCATACGTCGCAGCAGGGCGGTGGTTGCAACAGCGGTGGTCCAGAAAGCAGCGCCGACGTAGCCAGCCGTTCGCCTTTGGCGGCCACGAGAGCCAGCAGCGGTGCCAGCGCGGCCTCACCGACCGGAAGCGCCTGCACGAAGCCGGACCACACCTCCGCCACACCAACGGATCTCTATCTGGCTTGATGGTCAAACCGCGCAACAGGAGAGCGACTTCTGGACGAGGCGGTCAGCTGGGAAATAGGCAGCTGCGACAGCGGACACCATATCATGAAGAGACACCACGTCGAAATTAAGCAATGATCTCCTTTTAACTGCTTTGAATACGCGCAAGTTCAGAGCATACGGTGTATTTACGGCAGCGAGGAAAACTGATGGCACGCCGAGGAAAAAGATTCACAACGGCACGTCGAAGATTCTCCACGTGGGACGAGTAACGTCAGACGTCAAAATAGATTATTGAACAAGTCCGAAATTTAAGTTTGTGTTCGGAATTTCATCGTGTTCGATAGACAGATGAGCGACAAAACGCGATAGAACGTGTAAGTAAAGCAAACGATGATGCGTAATTAACGGCATAGCATCAATACCGGCGTACAAAAATCCTTCTCGTGTCACAACCGTTCTCCTCGATAGATGTTCTCTCTGCATTTGATTTAGGACGTCATTAAATTAAGAAATTAATTATCGATCAATTTAACTCATCAATTGACGACAGCGACGCAAGTGAATCTCAAATGCTCGAGAGGCGACCGCGCTAAAGTTGTCGCCTTTCCGGAGAGCACATGGCGAAATAGGTAGTTTAATTTAACAATCCTCAGTTAGCGTAATTTCCACACTATGATTGCGGCCCGCCCGCGCGCGCTCGCGTTAGAAAACACAGTCGACGACCATGTAAATATATATAAAATTGAACATATATAAATAAGAAAAATTATATATTATATATACAATATATATATACATATACATATATATATATATATATATGTATATATATATATATATATATATATATTGATTTGTGTAAACAAAAGTCAACGCCCCGATGGCACGTTTTTCTCTCCCTGTAGGCACACAACGATCCCTCATTTCCCTAAGAATATCGTAAAGTGTAACTCGATAAGTTTGAGATTTTTAAATCAGGAATCGATGTAACGATCACTATTGTTAAGGATATTATATATATTTTTTGTAGAAACCAAAGACCATACACACACACAAACGCATACACGCACACGCATATTCGCGCAAGTAAATTTAAATGCACTTGCACACACGTCACATGCATACACATCCAACAGCACGCAGGCACGCATTGATCATATGTATGTACGTACACACATGAGCGCGAATCGTCGAACGAACAAGCGCAGTTGACTAAAAGCGTAATATCTTCGCAGTCTTTTCGGAGATTTCTTTTTTTTTTTTAATGACGCACAAAATCGCGAGCGACGTAGGATCGACGCAAAGCTTATTTGAAAACAAATTAAAATTATTATTTTCTCTAAATTCTTCCAATTAGCAACCGAGCGAAAGTCTTTATTAACACGGTTAAGACTTTCGTCACGCAATTACAATAAATCGAATAATCATTTGACAAGCGATCGAGAACTTTGACTTTTTATCGCGATCAAAGATCTTCAGTTTATCTTTTATTTTCTTTATTATTTCTCGTTATACAATTGAAAATACTTGTTTTCGAAGTAAATATGTTGGGGCGATGGCGATTTATATGCTAAGATATACCGACCACCGTTATACGAATACAATGTTCTTTATTATTCTCGTAATTAGCGCAAGTCGGCGCGTGGACACTTCCTCAACGGCCCGGCGATCACGCTCGTTCTCTCGTTCGGTTCGACGCCTTCACCGCGCTTCCGCTTTACGGCGGAAGTCGTACTGCTTTCCGCTGACCATCAGGCGGAACGCACCGCGGAAAATTATCATGAAGACGCAATTAGCGCCCGGCGTCGGAAATTTTTAATGAGAAATTAAGCTCGCGAGCGGTGCGCGAGTTCTCCGATTTAATAAACGCGCGTTAATCATTGACGCCTCGAAGGCACGCGCTGCCAATTTCATGCGTCTCGAATTTATCTGTACTCACGTTGCTGGAATAGATGTAGATCAAAAAGCAAAATTTATTTTACGACGATATATATATATATATATATGTACGTACTTAAATTCGACGATTTCTAGTCATTTATTCAAAAGAAACGCGCTATTGAATACAATAGAGAATTGTGTTAAAATAAATTACGAGCGATTACATCTCAATGCTAGGCGTCGATTCGAAGCGTGCTCGCAAAATGGAAATTATTATTGTCATTGAGTTCAGCTAGTTTAGGTTTTGTTGTACAAAAATCACAGAGTTTCGAATTCTCTTGCGCGATGTTCCGTCCGTGAGATTGTCTTTCGTTTAATAAAATTAGATAATATAATATTCATAGCGAAGATCGAACGCGCGTTTAATCCCCCGATTATGTCTATGTATTTTACACTTTTTAGCAACTTACAATACTTTTCATTCGACGTAGCGTAAAATTATAGAGTTGTAAATATATTCTCGAAATTGCTATTTCTTGCGAATGGCAAATATTGCGATATTACTTACAAAATGCAACAATAGCGGAAATAATAAATATAAAATCGAATCGGAAAAAAAGTGACAAATAACGTGTGAGAGATTGCTATAGATTTTTTTTTTCTTGCACTGCAAAGTTTTTTGGTTACAACTTTACCAGCTTTTAGCATTGGTGAATGTGATTCGGCAGAATTTTTCAGGAAAGTTCGAACATTCAGCGCGTGCGTGCACGAGATATTGTATATATATATTTACATGTTAATTGACCAAACACATCAGCTGGATCATTGGATCTGATGTTTGGTAAGATTATCTCGCGATTACAATCGATTATTGCGTACTTGATATAGGTACACAGTGTTATTTTATTATCATTATTATTATATTACTATTATTATTATTAATATTATTATTATTATCATAATGACGCTGATTATGAATTCTTATTCTATTTGCTATTTTCGCTATATGTTCATTATTTTAACACATTATTATTATATATTATTATTTTATTATATTATTATATATCGTCACTTTTATTATATTATTATTTAATGCCTTTATTATTTATTAATTATAATGAGATGACCTATGTGTAATAAGTTTTGCCAAAGAACCCGTTGAGAAAATACTACTGCAATACGTTTTATAAACCTCCAGTGGAGGAGAAAAAGTAGTCGATGAAGCACACAATTACAATGCGGAATTAAACGTGAAAAAACACGAAGAGAAAAAGCAATTACATACGCGTGGTATTCGAGCGAAACTGCAATCATCTATGTTGTGGATTCATGAATGTAAGATTTTGTGAACTCGAACACTGCGGCCGTACTACATTTTTAACCGAATACACGATTATCTCATTTCATTTTTATCATTTTTTTTTTGTCCCGTGTGATATTTTTGTTCTGTGCGCCGCTCTTGCCGAGTCTCGCTGTTGATACTTGCAAACAAAAAAACTCTGTACATCCTTTTTAAAATAAATATGAGGTTTATATATACTTATACTTAGATTTTCTATCCCTGTCTACTTTTACTTTTTTTTTTTTATCACTTTATGCTTTCTTACATGTTATACCTATACAAAAAGAAAAGGAGATATATTTAGATAAAATGTCATTTAATTTAGCTTGATGAAAAGTCGAAGTAGTTAAGGTAGATTAGATCAGTACGAAAAATTCATGTACCATCTTGCAAAATTTGCAATATTTATTAATTAATTTGTGCCAATAAGTGCGTGAGAAAAACGGGCTCCGCAAGCGTGCAAAATATAAAACTATATTTTCAAGTGTAAAAAAATGGCTTATGCTATCTCTTAGCAAGAGGCGGAGTAACACAGCGAGCAACGTATAACGACAGCTTCTCGCTATCAGCTGATATTGATTTATTGATTTTCAGAAAATCATGTGATTTTTTATCCACGCCTACAGAGTCCGGACTATCGCTTCCCACGCGATCAGTGGCTCACATTAATTAATTAATTAATAACGCAATAAATATATGGATTTCCGGGCCATTGCTTCTCACGCGCTGACTAGCTCTTTCGTTACTTAATCAATAACTTAATAAATATTGCAAAGTTTGCAAAATGATACTTTTTGGTTGAGATTGATTCAGTCTACACTTTGCCACTTTCACTTTGTCAAACAATTTCGGACATTCTGTACATCTAGTGTATATATGTAGATGCTTCTTGATATGCTAATTACAAAGCTAATTATGAGCATAGCACGGAACAGAACCAGATTTAACCGACTGAAAAGATATGTGTGGACATGGTTTTGTACTTCTAATATACACCACACGGGCGCTCGAAAACAGCGTAACAGCTAGCGGCCGTACCATCGTGGTCACTTTCACTATTGTACAACAGATTCCTACTTATGTCATGTCGTTGAAGTCGAGTAAAGCCTCTTGCACAATGGACGGAATAGCGATAGCGATAGAAATAACAAAAGTTTTAAAGAGTTTATATTTAAAAATAAAGGTAGGAACAGCGGAATCTAACATACAAAACTACACATGTATCAATGCAGACCAGAAAATCGGAATAAGCAATAGCGATAAAATTTCCGACGAGTTGGAATTCTGTGTTAAAAACTGTGTTATTTCTATCGCTATCGCTATTCCTTCCATTGTGCAAGGGGCTTAACCCGCTTAAGTCAAGTTTTCCCTATTCTTCTCCTTGAGCATTATTAGTTGAAATATTTATATACATCTATATTCATTGTCAAAAGTGCCACTAGCCTGAACTCTTAACAATTTCTTTCAAATATTCCGAAGTCTCAACCTTTTTTTATATCCTATATAAAAATGCACGTATACTTGACATGTAAATAAGGATTATGTTCATGCATAATCAGCTTGCGAGTGTGTGATAGTAAGGTGCCAGTAGGGAAGAAGACATTGGCAAATAATTATTCTTGTCATGAATGAATAACTCGACGTAAGCGGAAATTCTGCTGTACACCCAGTGCACCGCTTTCGAGCGCCAATGTGTGCTCAGGTGGTATCAATTGAAATTTATAGAGCCACATTGTTCACAAACCTTTCCAGTCGGAAACCTTACCGTTACATCTGGTTCTATTCCGTGCTGTGTCTATGATGTTTTTATAGCTATGTAATTATTTTAAAAAATGATTACTTACATATATATATATATATATAATTGTTAAATATATATTTATATAAATATTGTTTTAAATATCATTTACAAAATAGAGCTTTATTTACGTATTTTTTATATCAAATATATACGTATGTATCAAATGATCATTATCTTATAATTAACGAAGTCAGTTTCTTACATTCAAAATTGTACATTTTTCTTAAATTAAGTAGAGGATTGTATTGAATTTATATTTTATTTTTTGTAAACATAACTTTCCGCACCGCCACGTCCAAAACCTGCAAAATTCAAACAATGTTTATTTTTATTTTATTACAGATTTATTACGGATTTATTTTATTAGACTCTTTCGTACGAAAGGATAACTTCAAATTTGTGCGTGAAATAGCACAAAATGTGTATTTGTGACACGCGCGCGCAATAAAATGTGCACGGATAGAATAAGAGAAATATACATTAATTTAATATCTTAAATGCGCAAGATGACGATGTTCTGCAAAGGGTTTTGAATATGAAGCAGTTTTAAAGGAAACGAAGCACAGCGCGCGCTCGAGCCAAGACGAAAATTTCCATTTACCTCCTGGACCGAACAGAGCTGCATAGCAAGGGTGATTGCAATAGGGTTTTCCTTCATGCTCGGCATGACCTCCGGGTGTTAGGGTCTTATTGCATTTCTCGCAGCGTAAACACGAACCGTGCCAATCTTTGCCTAAGGATGTCTTCCTCTCGGCTGCAACACAAGATGAATGTTAACGCGCTCCGCGTGTAACGTAAAAGGCGCATCGCCGCCGCGACGAAACTATACACTCTCGCCCGCTTATATTAAATTTTACGTTTCTATAGTAATGCGATATTTGCACTATAACGCATCGCCTCCTACGTGCGTTTATTAAACGGAAAAATATGATCACCTACAAAGAGATAAACGCGGTGACATTTTAATAAAAATAGACAACAGCTGTGACACACATAAAACAAGATAAAATAACACCTGTGAGAGATCAATATACATTTCTAATCACTAAATAATTAAAATATTCAACAAAAAAATGGATTTCTTCACTGCTGTTATATCGGTCAGATATGTTAGGGGTATTCATTTCTTGTAAACCGAAGTAGGAGTATAAACCCCATGCGAATTGAGCATCTCGTTGGATCGGCGTAGGGTGATGAGAATAAAACCATTCCATTAGCAATTTCGTAATTAGAAAATCTGATGCTGAATTCCCGATGGAATCGATCCGCGCCTGTTTTTTCATTGAAAGCGTAAACGCAAAACGTTCTTTCAACACGCGCGACAAAGAACTTCGCACCAGATCGGATGAAAACAGGTTTCGAAAAAAAAAATCTTATAACTCTTCGCATCTCTCCGAGTAATATTATAGATATCCCCTTATTTCTCTCTGAATTCCCAGATGCATTTATAGAAATTTGCAGCATCAGAATATGCAAGCGAAGGAAAGACGCTTTTTTACTATCGAAAAAGCGACAAATAATCATTAAAATTACATTTTTTGTGAGTTTTAAAATGTTTTGTATGAGCTTTCTTAATATTATACAACACATTTTATGATATATAATGAAAATTGATGAGTTTTTTTTTTAATTGATTACTTTGAATCATTAATGATTAATTTAGAGTATTGACCAAATCAATACATTTGAAGATAAAATATCACATAAAAATTTTTCGCGTTCATGAAACAAATACGTTATTTATTATGTTACTCGTAATCAGGACATCATCCATTCAAGATAAGATTAACATGTTTAAGGTTCATTAACACATTGATGAAGATATTTAGAGATATATTTAAAAATACTTAACGCGATTTGCCAAATAATCATCTGTGACAAATTGTATGCAATTTTTGGTGCAGTTTTACGGTTTCTAACACTCATACTCGCGAATATACATAATATTCGTACGTGTATGGGAGCTACTTAACAAAAAGCTTCGCGAAAACCGCGAAGACTGATTTTCCTTTTCTTTTTCTTTTTCTCCGCTGCGTCGGTGCAGCGTATATCATGCCATTACGGCGTATCAAACCTCGCGGAGGAGACAAAAAAGAAGAGGCAAGAACCGCAGCGAACTGGTGGTTGTATTCAAACGCTCCGTCATATCTAAGAAGGAGTACAAAGGGCGGTGGCGCTAGTGAGGGAAATTGGAAAATGACGAGACGAACACAGTGGGTGCATTGGGGAAGAAAGGATGCATCAGTGAAAGCGAGATGCATCCGAGAATGAAAGATAGTAACGTATGAGGGAAGAGCAAAACGCCGGGACAAAATCAAGAGAGAAATAGAAATATAAAATGGAAAGAAAGAAGGGAGGAAGAGAGAGAGAGAAAGAGTGAGGGACAGACTTGGTATATTGTGAGTAAGAAGGATACATACATAAAGGACCATTAGTTAATTAACTCCTAATTATCTGACGACGCGCGCGGAAAAGCGAGTGCATAATCGTCAGCAGTATATTCGCCGCGCTGCGCAGCGCACCGGCAGAACGCGAAAAGATAGAAAGACAGTGCTGTGCGTACGGATCGTTGCGCCCAGGCACCAAACAATTGCCAGCCGCCGCTGATTGCATAGATCCTCAGAGCATCACCCTTCATTCTCCCCTCGGTCCTTACATCCCGTTCTTTTTTTCTCTCCCCTTTCTCGTCAGCAGAGACCGTCTCGCGCGTTTCTGCCACGGTCCTCACCACACCCGCCATCACGCGCTTGCCTCTTTTCAAACCATCGCCGTCCGCAACGATCACGCGTCTTCTATCTTCTTCCTGCAAGCCGCGCTGTTTCTTTCTAAGTGTCGAGAAAATCCATCGTATCTCTCGCATCTCTCCCAGTGCGATCTCTAACTCCCTCACAGCAGGAACAATGTGAGTTAGGCGGCAGGAAAGATAGTCTCTCTCTCTCTTTCTCTCCCCAGGATTCTTTCTACCTTTTCGTAACACGACATAACAGAAGACCCGGCTTCATTCTTCAGCAAACCTGTTTTACGTCTGTGTTGTTCTTATTAGTATCCGCGCGTGCGCGATACACCGGCCACGGATTTCTTTGTTGTTTGTCTTTGCGGCTGGACAGTTTATTCTTGTTGCTGCATTCGGCCCAACTCTCAGGATTTTCATTCATTCTGTTTTTGTTTTTTTTTTTTGTTTGTTTGTTTTCTTTCCCTCGCGTCACAAATAATTTTCAATCCTTTCTGTTTACATTTCTCTCTTCGAATATTACGGTAGTTTTCAACGCGAAGAAAAGCACAACTAACTCACGAATGTTTTTCTTTCAAGTTAAAGAATTGGAAAAATACTTACCACGCATGTTTATCTATGACTGAGTCTAGCTGTACGTATGATGCGCTTATTCATCAGTAGATAACGTTATCACAACATTTTGCTGATTTCTAAATTGCGGTGCAAGTTACAACGGTACAATACCAAAGCATAATTATATATGCGTTTAAAAGCATTACGGATTCGAGGTCGCTTCCTCGTTTTCAAGAATCATTGTCGATAACGGTCGTCCTATTTTGCAAAATATAAAATACTCAGATATAGCGCGTCGTTTTGAAATGTTATGCAGATATCATTTCTTGCTTAAACAATATATGCACTTGCGAATGTATATACATATATGTATAGACACACACACACGCACATACATATATGCATATATACATCATACTTATTTTTATACTTAAATCCGCAAAATTCTATGGCTTCTGTTTCGTCTCTACCGCGTAAATTTATTCTCCAGAAACTCCGAGACTGTGTGGATTACTCATTCACTTTGTATCCTCGTAGTAAATTCAAGTGTGAAACGGCTGACACATAAATGTTTGCTGCGAGATGGATCACGAAGGTCGCTCAGTGATATCACTATTGGTACCGTCACCGCGTTCACCATTTCAAGTATTTGTGTTCGTCTGATACTTTATATGTCTATGTCTCATTCCAGATTTCGATAATCTACACTTCCACAGATATTGTCGCGCAAACATGCACGCGCGCGTACACACATACATACACACAGTGCATTTTGTTATTTCACATTCCAGTAATCTAGGATATTACTTCTATTTTCTCGGAAGAACTAATACCTCAAATTTGATAAGAGATAGTTTTTAAGTTTTTGATAAAAAAAAGTTGAACACACACACACAGTACGCGTTCCACGTACTTAATCATTTCAAGTTGCCGTGTATCAAGCTACACACAAAGCTGGCGTTAAAGCTTACGAAGTTGTGATTATCACGTTACGTTTATCAATACGAGATACTCATTAATCTCTTCCTTCGCGCTGCGTCGTATATAAATATTCGACACGTAACATGTATAAGATGGAATTTAATATATTAAATATATATATGTATATGTAAATGTCAATAGATAAAACTCTTTAAATTGTCACTTTCCAATACTGAAAAAATAATAACTTAATTCAAGAGAGGAAAACTAATCTAAAACAATGTAAACTATTATTTTTCAAATAAAAGCTTCTTCGTGATCAAGATACTATTAAAAGCTTCTTTAGCATACTTTTGATGAGTTTCAAATTTTGACAGACAAGCACAAAATAATCGCAACAAGTTCGCGCAAAGAATACATATTTGTAGTTAAAGAAAAATTAGTTTTATACGTATAACTCACCAAAATTATACTAATATCTTGTCAATAACATTGCGATGATCATTTCGCTTACCGAAGTACACGGGCTTGTCACACTTTGGACAATTCGGCATATTTTAAATATTGTAACGGAAGCTCCTAACTCAACGAGACTATGTGTACAACCAACGGAAGGATGCTCTCGGCAACGTGGTCAGACGCGCACTGGCCCTGAGAGTCTGGCAAGGTAACGCAACGCTCGTCGGTTGATTGAGCGTGTGAATGTGTGTTAAAGCTAACGGCTGTACGGATACGTGTCGAGAGTACCTGGTCGTAACCGAGTGTGTTTAAGCATGGAACAAATGTTACCTGCTCTTCGTTATGCAACTCTACACGCAAGCATATTCATGCACGCTGTATGTCATATATGTGTATATACATATATATATAATCACACAGACAATATGTATACAAATATATAGTACTTTTTATTCATTTTTGTTAATTCTTCTTTTTCTCTTATTTAATTCTGTAAACAAAGATTGTATGTTCCGTATATGTCATGTTGTGAAAGAGTGTACAAAAATGCACGACGTATTTCTTAGAAAATTTGTGAAATAATACAATATCTGTGTACAATTTTACAGAACAACCTGCACAAACGTTGTTTACAGAATTAAATTTTTAAAACCGACATAAAATTAATAAAATGATTTAAAACTGCATAAAAATTAAATTTCAATATAGGAAAATGTCAAATATATCAAAAGACACTCTTGTACGCGAGAGTTCCTCCAAACTGATAACAAACCAGTTCAAGGTTGCGTTCATACGATGCGTTCATTACTTTCTTCGGACGCGTAAACCCGTTAGTTGTTGCGAACAAATTTGTTATCAAAAGAGCGCGACGCAACGCGCGCGAAGGTTCATAAGCATTCAGATCGATAGTTTGTTATGCGCGAATAACGGAACGATGCGTACCGAGGCATTGAACAGCGGAATGTACACGCTTCGAAGGTATTTATTCATAAAACTGCAACGCGCAATATCGATGAAATTAATTAATTATCGGAATTTGGGTCGGGGGGATGCTGCATCGTGCGCAGCGCCGCGTAGCCAGAGGGTGATGTGGAAAATGTGCTACCGTGAATTTTGCAATTTATTTTAACAGAATTACAAATATCTCCGGCCAAAAGTTATTCGTTACCGTAAAACTTCAACATTCACTATGATCTTTAGTTTTCGTAAAGTTACGTATACGCTCAACATAAAAGTGTCAAATTTTGATGTATTATAGGAACATAACCGCGCAAACACAAAATAACGGATCAGAAAACTTAAAAAAAAGATTATCTTACATCAAAATAAAGTCGCGACATTCTCCACCACATCCTTTACCACATCATTCCTTCGATATGATATCGTCTTTTTATGTGAATACTAACTTATACATGTTGGCAGTAGTCGTTCGCGGGATTTCATAAGATCGTGAATTGAATACTACTTTGTCACTAATAACGCGAAAACATTAATAATGCCGACAAGTGATACGGATTGTCTCGCATTCGTGGCGGCGATTGAGAGTGGCGAGTTTGACAAAGCAAATCAACTTTTGGCGCGAGACAACGAAAACAAGTTCATTCAGCCAGTAGGCGTTCTTGAAGTGACGGCTCTGCAAGTAGCTGCTTCGCAAGGAAACATTGATTTATTAAATCAGCTCATCAAAAAAGGTGCTAACGTAAATGGATTTGACAAAATCGGCAGAACTGCCCTTTACCATGCAGCACATTGCGGTCACGTCGATGTTATCAAACGACTTCTTGAATGTAAAGCAGAAATCAACACCCAAGTCGGAATCCATTCCTGTAGCAGACATATGCACTTGGAATCTACCTCAATTGGACAAAAAGTTCGTACGATTAACACTACAGCAAAAACCTAAAAACCGTTACAATTATGAAAAAAAAAACACTTTGTACTTTTTTTAACATTTTAGTTACCGTTACCCATGCGGAGAAGATCACCACTAAATCAAGCGGTAAGAAATAATCACGCTGACGTCGTGCGCATTTTAATCGAAAATGGTGCACGTGCTGACATTCGAGACCACCGTTTTACACCTCCGTTGCTACTGGCAGGAATCGCAGTAAATACTCGTGATGATCCGAATGAAATGAAGAAATTCTTCGAGATCGTCAAATTATTGGTATCCGCAGGAGCGGATATCAACGAAATTTATCAAGGAACAGGTATGATTCACACAAGCAACTATAGTTGCGTAATCAATATTAAAAAATTTTTTACGATGTTTCATCGCAAATTACTTGCTTTACCGCATATTTCTGAGTCACTAAAAGACAACCTTAGTTATGCCACATTAACATACACGTTATTTTCTATCCAAATATAATTACGACGTACTTTGCTAGGTACAACGGTGTTGCACCATGCAACGATGTATGGTAGTGTAGAAACGATTGAACTACTGGTGGCAAAAGGCGCACGGATATATCAGTGCAGCAAGTTTAGAAACACTCCGTTTCATATTGCAGCAAGAGCAGGAGACAGCAGGGCACTGTTGGCTTTATTGAATACAAAACAACCTTATTTCATCGACATGGGCGACCACGTAAATCATATCGAATTTTTTCTTTTGATATTATAGCAACAAGAAAATCTGCGACGGCTAAGGAATAGCGCATTTTCTCGTTTAGATGAACCGCACAGCTCTTCACAGAGCGGCTTTTCATGGTCATCGTAAGTGCGTACAAATACTGATTAATCACGGTGCTAACATAGCCGCGGCGATGAAAAACGGTATTACTGCGGCTAACGATATATTTACTCATATTCCGCGGCCTGTAGAATTTCTAATAGACATATTCGATTCCTCAGTACATCTAACTGACAAATCTTCGGAAAAATATGAAGATGCAAAAACCGGAGTATGTACAAGTGGAAATTTGTTTTTACTGTAAAGTTTTTTCAAGCAGAGACGCAGAGATAAATTTCTAGTAAAGAAATACAATATAAGTAAATAAAGTATCTTTTTGTTACAGATTGAACTTGACTTCAAAATATTGATCCCGGAATATCAAAAACATCAAATGGCAGTAGTTATGGCTATCATAGACGCAGCGTCGGGCATATCGCAATTAACAATATTACAGCACCCGCTCGTAGAAACATTTCTTAAATTAAAGTGGANAAGATTAAGGATATTTTTCTTCTTTNTGATGCTCATACATTTGTCTTTTGTTGTTTGTCTCTCAATCTTCGCCCTGATGTTTATAANCAATAACACTGTTGANATTTTGCCAATTCCAAGGATTCTCAATGTCTGTTCCTTGGTTCTTTTGATTCACAATTTGATACAACTGTTTATGGAACCTAAGTAAATAATTTGTCTATAATAGATACTTACTAAACTTTACGTATTTACTATGCAATACTTTACTTTCTATATTATACTATACTATCCTTTTTACTTTCACTTTTTATTTTTGAGATTANTACTTAGAACTTACTCGGAATATATTCTCGGAACATTACAGATATTATTTGAAACAAGTAGAAACGTGGTTGCCAATCATATGCGCACTTATATCACTCGCTACGGCGATAGGTAGCGAATTCGTAAACTGCAATAAGGAAGAAATTGGACGTAGACAATGCGCACATTGGATATTGCATCTTCTTTCCATCGCAGTTTTGCTCAGTTGGATACAAATAATGCTATTAATCGGTCGATTTCCGATGTGGGGATATTATGCGCTGATGTTCTCTACAGTGTTAAAAAACGTCATAAAGGTTAGCTGCAATAACTACCCAGTAAGATATAAAACTCGACGCGTTGTTGCATCTTCCTACGTTATTTCTTGGACTCAGTTATTACTTGTGTAATATTTGTTTAAAAAAAACCTTTTTTTTTGTTTCAGGTTATTTTGACATTTGGATGCTCGATTGTTGGGTTTGCACTCAGTTTTACCATCGCGTTTTACGGAAAAGACCAGTATGATACTTTTTGGAAAGCAATCGTGTCGACTGTGGTAATGATGACAGGCGAGTACGAGTACACGGATTTGTTTAATAGTACAAGCACAAAAGATACCGTTACTACAGAAGGTTTTCTACCGATAACAAGCAGGATTGTATTCTTTAGCTTTATCATACTTACCAGTATCATTCTGATCAATCTCATGACCGGTTTAGCAGTCAGCGACATTCAAGCTCTCGAGAAAGAGGTACAATATACACAATTTATATTCGGAAATAGTTTTCAAGTTGTACCTCGTACAGTGTTTTTAAATACAACAAACATTTTGCACTATCAATTCGTCTAATACTGGATTGATGTGCATTTAATTACACAATAATTAAATAACCGAAATAATTAATTAACGTTTTTATCCACAGGCTCATATACGTCGATTATTGAAACAAGCAGAATTTATTGCACATTTGGAAAGACTGACATCACACAGAATCTTTCACAAAAAGTGGATACATCCTCGTATAAGATTATTAATACATTTGAGGCGCGATATTTCCAGAAAGATGATAGTGTCCCGTCGTTCAAATTATTTGGTTTTTAAGGAACGGTATTCTAAGATACCCACCCATTTAATAGAAGCTTTATATTTGCTAGCTATCAAGACATCTCGCAAAAGGTAAATATTATAATATGTAAATGTGGCAGAAAATACATTCGGAAATTGTAGAAAATACGTGCATACAATTTAAATGTATAATTTTCAGTTCAGAGGAAAGTTTGAAATCTGATGACAAAATGTTTGTTTCTATGATAAAAGAAATTATATCTAATGTAGTAGAAGAAATACAGAAAAAGAAAACACATTGTAATTCCAAAGAGATTACTAAAATCGAAAATCCTTATTCTGCTATGTTTTCAGAAGAAATAGGCAAGACTATGACGCTGTAAATACTTGATGTATCGCACACATTGTATGCAATTATTCTATACCGAATAATGTTATATTAACACTTTGATGACGCAGTTTTTGCGCTGCTTACAGACCAGCCCACCTTCTGCACGGCGTGCGTTTTTCGCCACGAAATGTCTCTGCTTCTCGTCCGCTCACGCTTGCCTTTTCACATGGTTCAATCGGTCCCCTACCTAAGGCAATACGGTCGCGGAGACCATCTAACCTCAAGTGTTTTTATGAGTATCAGATGGAGACGGAAACTGCGATAGCGCTGAAATATAGGCTGAAGAAAAGACGCATTAATAGGTTAACCACGCGTACACATTCGCCTGAAAGGGACACAAATTTCAGTTCAGAGGAAAGTTTGGAATCTGATGATTTCAGAGACAGATTCAGAGACGCATTTCTACTTTTTTTCTTTAAAAGTTATACTAAGTTTAAGAATAATATTTAAAAAATAAAACAAAGATCAAGAAAATATTATTGTACTTTGTTTTAAAAATATAAAAAATTTTCAAAAATGTAAAATTGATTCTATTTTTACTTTCACCGAGAATGGCAAACCGCAGTGTCCAATTTGTTCTAAAATTTTATCACGCGCAGAAACATTTTATGTAAAAAGACATTATAATCTTTGTCATAAAAAACAATTACAAAAATTACGATAATTGTACAAAATCAGAAGAGTATTACAAGAATTAAAATTTAAACATGCAAATTACTCTAAAAAAAAGTCTTTACAAAAGAAAAAA
>NW_018020851.1:190810-192903 GCF_002006095.1 Pseudomyrmex gracilis | reverse complement strand
ACTTAGATATTGCCTTGAGAAAATCTTCCCACTTCTATTTTGCATGAATCTCGCGTATAATAGGCACGGTGTGCTCGCGCAGTTCGAGCGCAACTTCGTTGCGCGTGAAACTTGGCGCGAGGCACTACCGTGCCTCTTGATACGCAATATTTGTCTCGAAAAAAAAAAAAGAAAGAGGCGAAGAGAGAGAAATTTGCAAAACGCGGCGACTGCTTCCAGCGCGCGTCATTTCGCCAAAACGAATAAATAAATCAAAAAGAATGCGCTGTACTGAGAGATAATATAATTCCATCCGTATGTAGAAGATATCCGGAATATATCCGTCGCGCCGTATCGATACGCTATTCAACATCTTTTTCATGTTCTTCCTCGCTCTATCGCGGGATCTCGTTTCCCACGGAGAAAACCGACAGGCAAATCCATCAGTATATTGGAGATCCTCTAGAGAAAATGACGTATTTTCGAATTCAGTGAACGAGCTCCTGTCTCGTTGATATCGGCAAAAGGACGCGGTAAATGCGTTGTGTCCGGAATCGATTCTGTCAAGGATGTTAACGACACTATTGCGCTTAACCGTTGTTGATACAACTATCGCAATTACGTATCAGATTGGATTTTACGTTGTGCGCGTTATATACGCGTGCTCTTTCGCAGATTAATTTTTGGCTTTCAAAGCGTTTCTAAAATACATAGATCTCTCACGCTAGTAATTATTTTATATCAGATTTGAAACAAAAATTTTTTCAAATATTTTTATAACAGTTTACCAAAAATGTAATTTGTAACTAATTTAAAAATGAAATTAAAGATCATGTAGTTTCAAACTAACGGAAAAGAATTTTAAACGGTAAATGTGAGCCGACACGCTGGATGTTCGTGCGAAATAAGATGTTTTTTCGCAATATAAATTCTTAATTTAGCGGATCCGCGAAAAAATAAATTAGATCTAATTAAAAAATCTATCGAGATAAAAAAAAACAGATTTAATTAAATCTAAATTAAATCTAAATAGATATAAAGTAGATCTATATGTGTAAATTTCCATTTTTATATTTATTATGAGATCTACTTTAGATCTACTCTCGGATCTACTATATCAAATCACTTCGGATTTGTTCAGATCTGCTTATAGATCTAAGTAGATCTGAGTAGATCTAAAGTAGATCTAATAATAAATAAAAGTGTAAATCTACTTAGATATAAAGTAGATCTAAGAAGTAGATATAAAGTGGATCTAAAAGTGGATCTATTTTTCTCTTTTTTTATCTCGTTAGATTTAAATTAGATCTAATTCATTTTTTCACGAATATATATATATATATATATATATATATATATGTATGTAATTTATAATAATTTTCATATTTTTTTCAATTAGATATATGTTAAAATATATTGCAAATTTGGAATGTTTATTTCATCTTGCTCTCGTGCAGTTTCTGTTCTCAAGATACGCGGAATACAGAACGACATAGATTTCTTTTTCCTGAATATCGATGAAACCTTTTCCGATGATCGAGCCATGACCCGTTTCCCGACTAGGCTCTGCGCAACGCGCTATCGCCGCCGATGTAACACGTGCGAAAGACTATTCAACGAGCTCTTCTTGCGCTCACGCTTCTTTTTACCGGCGAGAGATAACACTCTCGGCGGCTGTCAGCTTGCACGAAGCTGCGGGGAAGATGATGTAGCATCACCGGTGATGGCGGCGGCGAGATGAACTCGCGCCTCGTTTGTAACGGCACAAGAACGCAAGTCTGGATGCACTGCCTGGAACGTTTTGCCGGTCAGTCCGGGGCCTCGGGAAGATGAATTACATCGGGACGTGATGGTGCCGTCTGTTCACTGGTCGCGCCGCGTCGATCGGAATCGCGGAAACTCATGTACGGAACCAACCCCGCACACGTCGACAGCTCCGCCTTTGGTCCCTCTTGGTTCATCTTATCGAGGGCTCGCGTGCTCTCTCGAGCTTTTCGTGTCTCGGCACCGGAGCCTCGGCAGAGAGGAAACGAGAGGAAGTAACCTCGGAGATAGCGAGGTGGGGAAGATTGATTGCATCGAATCCCGCGTATATATATATATATATATATATA
>NW_018020851.1:174800-190770 GCF_002006095.1 Pseudomyrmex gracilis | reverse complement strand
ATATATATATATATACATATATATATACATATATATATACATATATATATATATATAGTCGATGAAAGAACCCGACGGTGCCGAGTTTCCGAGTGGCGTTTTAAGGAATTTCGCTTGCATCGCGAAAAAGGACGAACGAAGATTCTCCGCCGACCTCGAAACGCATGAATAACGATGAACGGTTCGTCAGGTACGAGACGGGGAATCGCTTGTTCCGCTTCCGGTGATACCAACCGAGAGAATTCTGCAGAGCGAAACGATAATTAGGAGGAATCGAAGTGTGATATTTTCCTGTGAGTCGCGCGCTAGAGCAACGTCTTCACGCGTATTTCTTCACCGATTTGTTCCGTCTCTTTGCCTAACATATTTTTTTTTTTGTTATTAGTATCTGTGCCAGATAGAAATGTGTGTTATAGAAAAATGCTCAATTAAGTGTTGATTCTAATTTAATCCTTCGTCCGTGGACTGGGTCTTCCAGACCCACTCAAAAATTGCGCGTCGACGTTTCTAGAACAAATTGGTTGTTTTTGCGAAACGCTTATTATCTTCTAGAAATTACTAGAGATTTTTTCAATTTGTTTTTTTTCTTTTTTTTTTTTATCGACGCATGGGTCTCACAGACCCGGTCTACAATAGATTTTTTTTTAAGATCTACAGGCGAAGGGTTAATGACAAAACTCTTGTTGATGGAAACGTACCTCTTGTTGTTCTTTGATATTTACTCCAGGTCTGTGAAACGTCTGAGTTTTCTCATTGTCCAGCAGATATTGATAAACCTCGTGATCGTCCTTGTACAATTTGACCGAGTAGAGTCGACTTCCGCCCAATATTTTCCAATGGCACCTCAGTTCGATCGTGGCATTCACAACAGCTTCGTTGGGCATATAAAAGTCCACGTTGATGTCGTTGCCTACAAAAATACAACAAACGTTTCTGGCTACACACACATTTGCAAAAAAAGATATAATAAGTAAATTAAAATTTGATCGCGGATATCTGAACACAATACGCACGGCGGAGAATTTAACCCCTTCGATAGGGCGCACGTGTGCCGCGGAGCGTCACTGACGGTCTTTCGTCGCGTACAAGTTACATTCGACGGTTGTCGACTATAGTCGACGATAGCACCGAAGAAGAGGAATCTATTTTCTCGGGTCGGCAAAATCGATTTGTTATTTTTTAAGTTATTCGGAAAACAAGTAGCGTTTTTTTTTTAACTCTTTCGTTACCGCGCTTTGAATATTTGTTTCCGATATACTCCATTCAGTGTCTTTAAATTTCGTCGTTCACCGCGTAGATCGCGGTTGAACTCTTGTCGTAAGCGGCTGTATCAAAATCTGCCGTTGCGAAAGAGTTTTAAATGAAACACTTAAAAGACTTTTATCGTGCCGACCAATATAATTAAGCACTTGTAAATGCTCACGTACGATGCTGTTCGCTGGTTTTAGTAATCCGCGCGATGACTCTCTCATGTGTAGGACATCGCGGGAAAAAAAATGTTAAATTAAATCTAAGTAGATCTAATTTAATGAGATAAATCTAACAAGATAAAAACAATGAAAAAATAGATCTAAGTAGATTCGAATTAGATCTAAATAGGTATAAGTGGATTTAGGTAAATTTACACTTTTATTTATCACAGTAAATCTACTTCAGAGATCTATTCAGACCTACTCTACTATATTAGATCAACTCAGATCTGCTCAGATCTGCTTAGATCCAAGTAGATCTGAGTTGATTTAAAGTTTCATTTAACGGTAAATTAACGTGTAAATTTACATAAATCTCTACTTATATCTATTTATATCTATTTAAATCTATATCTATTTATCTACACAGAAAAAAAATGGAGTTGCTTCAATTAAAGTTGACGTCACGGGCTGCCACAAAAATAAATAGTTCATTCAATTGCATGTGCGATTAATTTAATGTCTAGATTCTTAAAGCAACTATCTGCTGTGTATAGTGCAATAATATTGATGTTGCTGATCAACAGGATATATTTCAATTAAACTAATACTGTTGATTCAACATCATTTTTTTTTTCCGTGTATATCTATATCTAAATCTATATTTATCTATATCTTTATCTAAATCTATATCTATATTTATATCTATTTAAATCTATTTTATATCTATTATATATTTCTTATCTCGTTAGATTTAAATTACATCTATACTTAGATTTTATTCATTTTTTCCAGGACTGTTTGCGATAATGCTACCTATCGAAAAAATATCAACAAACTTTTCGAACTAATTAATATTCGTTATGCAACGTGATCTCTAATCTCTTGATCTAAAGATTGTGAAATCGAACACAGCGTTCTGGAAAAGTTCGCAAGAAAAAATAAATCGATTTTTATGAATCGCGTTTTCTCCCAAACTCGTTTCAATTGTCGAGCACGAATGGGGCTTCTAATCTTGCATGCGCGTTTCGAGCTTATATTTCGTTAATCTGCGCCGGGGAGAAGCGACGTTTGCAGCCCGCAGTCGCTTCGCAATTAACGCTCGCGTCTGTCACTGTTAGGTACTGGCGGTAAAAGGGTAGCGTGTGTTAAGCGCGAGAATAAATACGCGGTTACGAGAAGAAGAGTCAAGCGAGGTCGAGGCGAACATCACCGCGAGTTTCGCGCGGCCGATCCCGAACTTCTCTCCGAAACTCGAAACGAATGCAACTTTGCTGTGCATACATAGATAGTAGAACTTGCGCATAGAGTTATTGCGATATTGTAGAATAATGTTCCCGCCAGCTGGATTCAAGAGAGTTTACAAGTTTAATAATAGAAAGATAAGAAAAGTTTGTTATTTCAACAAAATTTTTATATACACGTGTATATGTTTAAAAATGGCACAAAATTACAATCAATTATATACATAATTTAAGTAGTGAATATTTTTCACTCTTCGTCGCGGACAGACTGGGTCTCTCCCACCCAAAACTTTCAAACCGGTGTCTCCGGTAAACTAATTAATTTTTTTTAACGCTTATATCTTTGAAAATACTAGAAATTTTTTCAAGGTTTTGGTTTTGATCGACGCGGAATTGTTCAAACTTTTGATTAAAAAAAAAAAAAACTTGAAAAAATATTGATATTTCGCGAAAATATTTGATTTTAAAATCGCGTGGGTCTCACAGACCCAGTCTGTCCAACTAGCAGACGTTCTTGAAGAGTCTGTCGTTCACGAAGAGTTGATATGCAAATGTTATCGGAAGAAAACGGGGGGATTATATGGGACGAGCGATAATTTTTACGCAAATCTTTAGTTCCACGAAAACGTCAGCCGGGAAAGTGCAGTCGGGAAATTTACTCGAAACTGTTAACGATCGCGCGAACGTTAACCCGGCCGGATGGCTCATAATACAGGCAGGTATCGGGTTAATTTGGAGAACCAAGCGCGCGAGCGGATGGAGATGGAGCCGCGTTAGGTAGGTAGGTAGGTAGGAAAGTGCGCGGTATGAGGATCACAGGCGTTGTTGGGTTTAAGTGCGAAGACCGTTGTCGTTAAAGGTCTATCGACCGAAATGCAGAGAGATCTCTCGCGCTCTCGTGGCCCTCCCGGCATTGCTCGGCCAGTGTCCGCAATTTACAGTTCCGCGTTCTAAGATTTAATGAGGCGCGAATTTCGGCTTGCATAAGGCCTCAAAGAGCAGAGTCGACTCTCTCTCTCTCGTAAAGCTCACGCGGTCCATATTTGCGTCCGTGAATTATGATCCCGACGCGGATGTAGGCTCGTTGGTAGATAATAAATCTCTCTCCCTTCCTCCCCTTTTCTTCCTCTCTCTTTAAACGGGAGGAAGTTTATATGGACTTCTCTATATGTTGACGCTGCAAATATGTGTGATGCCACGCTCCGCAATTATTATATATATTTGGTGTCTCAAAATCAAATTCAGCTTACATATAATGTGGTACTTGTATACGCATAGATTCGTAATATGGAACACTGCGCTGACGGGATTGGCCTAACCGTCGGTGTCAGCGGCAGGTGCTTCCGATGCCGCGGTTTGCGTTTCGCGACGTGCGTTTTCGAACGTGTCTCCCCGCCTCGCGCGTGTCATCTCGTTCTCTCTCTCTCTCTCTGTCTCATTCTCTCACACTCTCTCTCTCTCTCTCTATATATATATATATATATCTCTCTCTCGTCCGCGCGTCGTCAATTTCCGTCGTTATAACGACCGAGTCGTTACCTTGCCAATGGAGTTTGACATCTCATAGCTGAGACTGCATCGCGGACGTTTCCGTGCCATTTATCAACCGCACCTGGCGTATTGAAAACTGTTTCACTGCGACGAGAACGTGCGAAAAGGAAGACGCCGGAAAGTGTGCCGCCAATCAATTTTAGTCACCGTGGCTTATTTCAATTAAAGAGGAAAAACTTTAATTTTACGCATCACGCGATATATATACGTGATGTCAATTGCGAAGTGTGAAAACAAATTATTATTATTATTATTATTATTATTATTATCGAGAATAATAAAATCAATTTTTTTTATTGCATCGTTTATTCGAGAGGTTTTTTTTTTTATCTTAAAGAAAATATTTGTCGCGATAAAGAAAATTATAATTCTTCGCGATCTCTTGATGGGAATAAAAACGTCGAGAAATATCGCCGTCGATCTTTAACGTGTTAAGAATCCATTAAATCGGAATGAGGTACTTGTGAAAACTTATTGAAAGATAAGACGGGGGGGAGAAGATATTATAATGACACTTTTCGCAAGAATTCACCGCAGTCGCGAAAATGAAGTAGCTGGGAAGAAACCGTGAGAGACAAAAGCTTCCTTAAAACGCATTCAAAGTGACGGCAGTCTGTTATCCGCGTGTTCTCTCGTCCGCGCGCGCAATTCGCGTAAAGCCCCCCCTTTTTCCCTCCCTCCCTCCCTCCCTCCTGCCCCCTTTCTCAACCGTCATTCGTTAGTTCCGCCGCGACAAAGACGGCGCATTACGCAAAGGAATTTGTCCGATTGTCACGATCAAAGTCGTTCTCGCGAGAGCCGACCCTCATATTGCCCTCTCTCTAGATTTCTCTCCGCATTCTGGACTCACGGTGGGAATATTTCTTGCTCATCTCTCGCGAACGTTAAAGCTAAGTCTTTCAAACCGTCCGCCGAGTCTTTCAGACGTTTCCTTTCGAGTGTCTGATCTCCGCTCAGGATTCCATTCAAGTCATGCAAGGCTCCTCTCCGTGAATTGAAATCGAATGCCTGGGCTAACTCTTTCTCTCTCTCTCTCTCTCTCTCTCTCTCTCTCTCTCTCTCTCTCTCTCTTTCTCTCTCTTTTTCTTTCTCTCTTCGTCCTTTCCGACGATCCTTCGTCCTCTCGCACGTCCGTACCGCCACATTCGCATGAAATTTATCTCCAAACAAGGCAGACATTCGCATCTAGATTTGCGATTCCTCATCCGCGAAGCAGAAAAACGTTGCGTCAAATCAAAAACGTTTGCCCCCGATGCAGACTTTTCTTTCTCCCGCTTCGCGAAACGAAATAATATTTCCGACAAAAGAGAATCGTTTTCTCTGTATTTTGTTTTTTTTTTTTTTTTGTCTTTCTTCATTTTATCTACATCAAATATTATTACCCCGACTTCTGAAATAGTTATAGACGCTTTCACTCTACGCACACTACGAGTAAAATATTTCATTAAATACTCATACCTGTTTTCATTACGTGTATTCGCGTGTGCCATTTCATATTCTTGTTTAATTTTTTTTCAACGTCGTATTTAACATAAAAAAATGCCTTTGATTGTGAAATGTCAAATGAAAATTCTGGCAACGCAAAATTCACTTGGCGTTAAGGGAGAGAAAATCTGCCTTTTTTTTTTTTTTTAATTTAATTTCTTGCAAATGTACGGAAACAGTTCGTCGAAATCGAAGAGTCGATCGCGAATTCGCAGCATGCTCCGCCATTAGCGGTAAGTGCTCGGAAAAATCTTTCAGAATCTTTTAGATTCGAAAGCGTACGGTCACGCGGCGCATAACGACTCGGTCGCGCGCGCGCGCTGGCAATGAATAACAAGCTCATCTACTTCGCCCATCTCCTTGCCTCATAATAATCGGCGCTCGTTAACCGCGCGAGAACTACTCGGGCAACTGAAGTTTACGGGACTCTGATTGCAAACGCTCGTTTTTCTGATTGCCAGTCATTGCTCGCAACCAATTTCTGCGCGAAAGCCCGCACCGTGATTCGGAGAAACGACTTCCGGCTAGCTCGCCGCCAGTCGAAACCTCATTACCGTTCGAGGGTTGCGCATCTCCTTCCTTCTCTCTCTCTCTCTCTCACTCTCTCTCTCTCTCTCTCTATATATATATATATATATATATGTATATTTCTCTCTTTTTCTCTCACCAACGAGAGGCGCGATTGTGAGATAAATAAAAGCCAACACTTTACGTGCTTCTCGCAGCGGCACACGAATGGCCACTTTGGTAGATGTTTTCCTTTGTCTCCGGATTATGCAAACGCAAAGTCGCTCCTATATTCCAATAGGTCGATGCAACAAGGTGCGCCGCTCGCGATTGGAGCCCTTGCAATTTTGTCAAAGAGCTGCGCTCTCTCAAGTGAATGTAAACGTGAATATCCTTTTCAGAATAACGCGCGGAAAAGGTTGCTTGAAAAATGTTTTTCTCCCGTTCGCTCTTATTGCTGATTTCGTTCGATTCTGTTTGGCTGCGCTCGAACGAATTTTCTTGATTGACCCAGAAATTCGCACAGCGTTACTACGAATTATTAGAAACAAGATACAAATGTGTGTTTCGTCGACGAAAAATTGAACCGGTATTTGTTTTTTTTTTTGTTTTTTTTTTTTATCTCAACGACTATTTCTGTGAGAATGTTTAACGCTTTGCGAAAATTTATACGTTGTTTCGCGCAAAATTTCGTGTTACAACCGTTAATAATAACAACACTCGCGCGTGTATAAAGAAGCGCAAAGCACTTGTACAAGAGCTGTATATATACAACTTTATTCTTCCCCCTTTGATCGAGTCTGAAGTAATATCACGCTGCCGCGTGAAGAGAACGCCGCGGTAGATAAAGCCAGTCTTCTTCTCCATAACCGGCCAATAAAATATGCAATCCCCTTTTCGCCCTGTGAAGGATGAAACTTATGGGGGTGTTTCTTTTCTCCTCGCGCTGGCTGTTTCGCCGCCAGCTTTTATTTGATCCGTTAACGATAAAATTTCCTTTTTTGAACCCAAGACCCAAGGTGCATGATGACGATCGTTGCGCACGGCTGCAAGTGAGCGTTACAAGCGCGGTAGCGTAAACGGATGCAAAACAGAGCTTCCCTCCTCTCTCTCTCTCTCTTTCCTCTTAGTTGCCCTCGAGGGTTACATTATTTCAAAGTGCGTTAGTTATTATCCGCCATCGCGCGAACTTGGATCATAAATGAAACGCTTAACTCAAACTCTGTACTGTTGCAGCGCGCAGCGTTGCAGCGTATCTTTTTAATTCTTCTTGCTTAATTCTCTTTCTCTCTCTCTCTCTCTCTCTCTCTCTCTCTCTCTCTCTCTCTCTTTTGAGGCAACTACGTTGCTGCTCATTTTTCTCGGAAGTTGGATAAAACCGCTATAATAAAGTTATAGCATTTTTCTTGATTAACGAGAAAACAAATAACGCGCGATTTTCTTTTAAAAAGCACGAAGATAATATAGAAATTTTATAAATTTTTTATATCAATCTAATCAACATGTAAAACAATTGTCAACGAGTTGTGGAGATAATTGCGCGAAATTGGCATAGTTTTTAGAAATTGTTTTTTGTTTTTTGTTTCTTTTTTTTTATTTTTCTCTCTTCTCCCGAAAGAATCTTTTTCAAACCGAGAAGCTCACCCGGAAGCTTGATAATTGTCGCGGCGACGCTAAACTCACGACGCGGTCCGCCGCTGGTTTGCATTATGGTTTCCACCCTGTAACCAACCGCCAACCGGCAACGGTGAGTTTAGTCTGTTGTTATTACCACGGAAAACCGGAAGAGCTTAAAGCAGATTAACCGCCTTTTTTATTTTCCGTCTGCTCCGGTTAGGTTGGCGGTTGGTAACTGCGTTTCTTTATACGCGAATCCGGTTAGGAGAATTCAAAGATAAAAACTGCTATATGTATATATAGTTCTCAACTATCGCGCACGCAAAGTTTTCGAATAGAATTAAAATTTTGTTGAAGAGAGAGAGAGAGAGAGAAATTTTAGGATTATAAAATTAAAAACGTTTAACACAACTGCGTACGTATGTATATTACACATATTATTTGTAGTTACACAGACACACACGCACGCGCGCGCGCCCAAATACATTTTTCGTCAAATAAATTTGCGCTCAAAAGAGAGAGAGAAGGCGCGATTCTAGCAGCGTTAAATCATATTTACGTCGCAACTTTCATTGCTGTTACATGAAAGGTCTATGAAAGTTGAACGTAGCCTTTATTGGCCATCGAGTCGGACTGTTTCCGCGGACATAAAAGGGGGAACTTGTTTCGCCTTCGAGCGAAATTGCGCTTTTGATCTCGCGCTTTCGAGCATACACCGACGAATTTCTTCGGGATAACTCTCTCGCGCCTTCTTCCTCTGCTGCTAGAAAACGCGCGCCACTTAAAGTTCATGATTTAATTTCGATAATGTGAAAGTTGACTCTGCCGCTCGATATATATAACGCGCGATCAAAGTTTCTTATATATTCTTCCGAGGATATATAAGAAACGCCGAAGACGGAGCTTTGTAATTTACTCGAGTGAATTTTTAATATTTTATCGGTACACACACGGAGTTGACGCGCGTGTGAAAGATCCTTTCCAATAAAATCGAGCGTGTCGCGCGTTCGGAGAAGATTAATTTCGAGCGATCAATTCGTCGCAAACGTGCAATTTTCCAATCCGTGTTCTAAAATTGGCGGCATTAAGAGACGTTTAATAAAAAAATGTAATTTTTACACCGTTGTGCGAACGCGCACAATTTTCACCCAATAATCATTAACGCGTTCCGCGGGAATGAAAATGCGCCGCGCCACGCTTTCGGTGTATCGTGAATATTGTCGGGGAAATTAAAAGTCGAGATAAGAAATTTTTAATCAATCTACACGTGTGTGCAAGGCTTTTTCACAAGCCGTACGACGAGCCGTAATCAACGTTCCATGCTAACTAACGGCGATCCATGAAGTTTTAAGCCTGCCGTATTTACTCTGTCAACGCGGTTGAAACGCGGTCGCATAATTAAAATCTATGCGCCGCGCAGGTCGCAATGCAAGGGGAAAACCGGTAGGTGGTAGCTCCCTATTATATCACAACGCGCGAGAGCACACGCCGCTTATTTTCACGTACACATATACACGAGTCAACCAAAGGGAAATATCTATAACGCGCGGATGCAGAACAACAACACACTCGGCAAATGTAGACACAATTTGTAGACAACTTTTTTTTTCTATTCAAATATAAAAATTTTCATTCCCATAACTAAAAAATCCTCGTCAGTTAAACAAGTTCGGTTAATATATTGAAAAAACTGCGGAAGCGCTATTTTTTTGCAAATAGAAGTTTAATAATAAAAGTAAACAGCAATATCTTATTCTGTGTGTGTGTGGCTTCAAACAAACTTTATCAGACGCAACGAGCTTGCATTATTACTAAAAAAAAAAAAAAAAAAAAAAAAAAAACCAAAATTAGCTTTTGGAATAATTGGAGCATTCGGTTGCAAGAAATTGCAGCGGA
Organism: Pseudomyrmex gracilis; assembly: GCF_002006095.1. Taxonomy (NCBI): domain Eukaryota; kingdom Metazoa; phylum Arthropoda; class Insecta; order Hymenoptera; family Formicidae; genus Pseudomyrmex; species Pseudomyrmex gracilis. Next base: position 181,061 of record NW_018020851.1, on the reverse strand, counting down.
AAAATTACGAGCTGCGCTCTAAAATGTGCCAAGGGAGATTCTCCACGCTTTTTTGATACTCTATAGAAACTTGAACACCCGTACGAAAGGGTGAGTTTCTAAGATGGATTGCTAAAAGTTTCAGCGGTCGTCGTGCGTTGCAATCCACCTCCACCTACAACTCTCTCTCTCTCTCTCTCTCTCTCTCTCTTTTTCCTCTCTTCATTTTCTCCGTCTCTCTCTCTCTCTCTCTCTCTCTCTCTCTCTCTCTCTCTTCCTTCTTCATCGTGTGTCTCGCTGTATACAAGCGCTTCCATTCTCGATCCCATTTGCCGGTGATCGAAGTTTTTGATAAACCCATCCCGCGCCTCTTTCTCGGGGTCTCATTGTCGTCATCGTTGTTGTCGTCGTCGTCGCTTCTCGTTCGAACGTCGTTCGCAATCACATTTGCGATACTCCAATATGCGAATGACGGCGATTCTGACGTTTTCTTTTTTTTTTTTTTTACGTTCTCTATCCGAAGGGTAAGATGAATGCAAATCTAATGTAGTGGTCTAATAAAAGAATATAATGGAATTTTCTGTTCTCTGTTATATAAGAAAAATATATTTTATATAAAAGTAAAGAGCTCTCTTGTTAAAACGTCAAGCGTAAATCAGACCGTAAAACAACGCACCAGAGAGTACAGATAAATAGAGAAATATCGCGAAAAAAAAAATTAAATTAAATATTAGCTGATATCAATCAATTTACGTATTATTATTATTATTATTATTTTATACGAGAAACAGTGTCATGCGAAAACACACACGTCTGAATTTCAGGACGGAGACTCTGATGCGTCTAATTGAAATAAACCGGCACGGCGACGAGCTTTTTGCGCGAAACAAATGAAATTTATAACGAATAAAATTTCATACACCACAACTGTATGGAAAAATGAAAAATAAAAAGTGTTTTCCGCGGATCCGAGAAGGCTTGCGCGCGCGCGCGCGCGAGTGTGTTTATGATTCGTCCCGAAAGCCGCGGACTCGTCGTGTTTAACGAGCAAACGTAGCCGCCGGATAACGAGGTTAAACCGGAATTGAATTATACGCCGGGATGAGATTAACGCGCCCCCGTGACATTTTCGCTCGGGCGGAGACACGCGCGACTGACTTGTTTCGACGTATAACTACTGTGTTCCACGTCCGTCGTGTTCTGCTCTGTCTTTCGTTTCATTGGCGTTACCACCGTTTCCAAACAGCATTAATTTATCGCTCTCTCCTGTAATCTGTCCCCACATCAACTATCAAAAGACGAAAAATCTCACGTTTGCGATTTGCGTGTTTGTTTCAGACTTTGCTTTGTTCAATATGTACGAAAGATGTGTGAAATAAAAAAGAAGATTGGTTTGTTTTTTCTGTTTTGTTTGGGAAAAATAAAACTGACGTCATGTTTTATTATATTTAAGTTTTTGAAAACAAAAAATCCAACGATGCCGACTAGAAATATTACGATCGCACGTCGGGAACCCACATCAAAAATTGAGTTTAATTCGAAAAAAACGCGAGGTATCATTTACTGAAAAGAGATCGTTCTCTATGGGCTCTATAAAAAACTATACATTCAAACGTATAAAAGAGAAAAGTTCGTTTGTTTGTTTTACCAAAAATGAAACACATCTCATGAAAACTTTCACAATAAAAAAATATATGTATATATATATATATATATATCTATATATATGTATAAACATATATATACTTTATCTGTTACAAAAACCCATTACTAAAATGTCTGATAAAAGCAGAAAAAAAAATATATATATAAATTTATTCGATGAGACAAAGGACGACAGTTTGTTCGGAGTTGCTTCGCGATGAAAGTAAAACGTTTTTAAGATGATGAGAATCATTAAATATTTTATCTTTACGTAAATTCATGAAGAAGGTTTTAGTAAGAATCGCGACACTAGAAAGAGAGAGAGTGAGAGAGAGAGAGAGAGAGAGAGAGAGAGAGAGAGAGAGAAAGAGAGAGAGAAACACGTTGTGTTTAATCTCACAATATGAGTTCTAATTTTTATGGTATCTCTTACACTCCGTGTAACTTTATTACAGTTTCTGTAACAAGTAATTGGATCTGTGCTCCATTATTTATACATCAAACAAAGTTTCGCACCGCTTTATTGTCTCGCGTTTCCGCACCGCGCCGGCGGCATCATTAATTCTTCTTGCTGGCCAATTTGTCTGAGAAGTTACTGAAGCAAAACTCTGATCGATAAGTCTCACCAACTTTTCGCTCAGCATAATTCTGACCGCAAGTAGTCAAAGCCGATCTATACAGCGAGCTTCCGCTGTTTGACCAATAATATAGCAAGTTTTATGCGACAAAATTAGTGATATAATTTATATTACAACGCGCGAGTCGAAAGTTCGCGTTTTCTCCTCCAGAAAGAGCTTTATCGTGTTTAACACACTTTGTTGTTTTTTAACGGAACACACACTCCCAAGTATATATCGAACGCTCTTCTTTCAAACAAATACATCAGCAAAATTGATTTAGAATACGCGCTTGTCACAGATCGAGTTTCTCTCGCGTAAATTTTTCCAAAGATCTCACACAACTCGAGCTGGGGAACTATATGTACAGAACTATATATATATGTATAGTTATATATATATAGTTATATATATATATATATATATATATATATATATATATATATATATATATATATATATAGCGCGCGAAGGTGGAATCGAATAACCATTAAACTATGCTGCCTCGGTCATATGTTAAGGGAAAGCCGACGCGTCGCATAACATCGCACGACCTAGGACAACCGTAATTTATCGCGCGGTAATAATCCGCCGGACACTAACGACCCGCGTTAGGCCGCGCGCACACAAGCGTATAATAAACAATGAACGGTGAAGTGGATGAAGTTGCTAATTAAACAAAATTCCAGCGTAATTAATCTCCGTTTAAACTCTTTCCTTTGTTCGGCTACACGTAGATAATATAAATTTTTGTTTCTTCATGGATATCTCGCGGGTCAAAGTTCATTCACAATTATTTCTCCGTTAAATATTAACTCTATCGTAAATGTGACTTATATAAATATAAATATATATAAATAATATGTATATATATGTACAAATATATATATATATATAATATGCGATATTACTCTCTCTCTCTCTCTCTCTCTCTCTCTCTCTCTTTCTCTCCCTCTCTGTGTGTGTGTATACAGGTATATCGCATATATTATTTACATACACACCTTATACACGATGTACATTGTACGAGATGTTCAATTTAGCAACCAACAAGCTATTGGCAAATTGATCTTTGTTGATTTCGATCTGAATTAATTTCCTCTCATCAATTGTTTTTTTTTTTAAATAATAAACGCGCGTTTTATCATTCGGTACCGCGCGTTAATCACAGATTAACGCGTGTTTAGCGCGCGCCGGCTATCTGTTACACGCTCGACGGAATTAACGTCCAACCGACATTGTTTGGGGTTAATAAAGCGCGAGCGACGAGTTGTGCGGATTTTCGGCGCTGTCGTTTCCGCGGTTGCGGCTAATGTCGATTTATCGCGCTTCTCTGTATTTACACTACATTCTGCGTGTGTGTGTGTGTGTGTGTGTGTATCTGATATTTTATTACGTGGAAATAACATAAGCAAAGTGTGTAACGCGAAATATACGTCACTTCGTGCGTCTCGCAAACTGACGACATTTGTTCTTGTACAAAAATTACAGATTCGCGCGTGATTAATTCGCGTGTTTTTCTTTTTTTTTTTACAGACAGTGTCAACTGTCCAAGCTAAACGTTCCAAAACTCCGTAAAACTGTATAAATAAATAGAAAGGACGGAGAAATTTGTAATTAACAAAAAACCGAAAAAAAGAGTAAAAAATTCTTCAAAATTCGCTTCGAGTTTTCGAACGAAGTCAGAATCACTAAATCAGCCGGACGCAATTCGAACGCGCAGACGATTGTCGGCTATGTGAAAGGCTAACATACATATGCGCAGCATAGTATGATCCCGTCGCAAGGGTATATTATTCTTTCCTTCATAAAAAACAAATATCCGTCTACGGATGTAATACACCCGCGTCCGGAAATTTTTCACATTTAGCGCGCGTCCGTAATAAATTTTTTTTTTTCCACGCAACGCACGACTCTCTCGTATGTACGAGATTGCGCTACACGATAAATTGCTCTTTTTTTTTTTTTTTTTTTTTTTTATTCGAATGTCGCATCCGAACTCAACTTCGACGCGCGAATAGTTCAATCCGGGTATCGCGTCAGATATCGGTTCGACATCGATTCGCTCGTCGCCGACGACAGTCGCCGTTGTCGGCTTTTACGAGGGCGAGCTTTCGCAAAAGAGCATCGCCAAGATCGCGGTTTCGAAGGATTTCAGGAACGAACGACGTTGCATCCACCTGGATAGATGAAACGACACTCGTGTGTTTCCAGAAAATCCAAACCCAAAAGAGGAAATGACCGATAAGAGTTGGAAGGAGGAGAAAGAGAGAGAGAGAGAGAGAGTTCGATTCTCCAAAGGCGCGAAGACTGATGGAACTTTTTTACGTTCCGCACACACAATACCGAGATACACATTCAGCTGAAAAAAAAAAAAAAAAAAAACATCGGGTGTGTTGAGTTATTTCGTCGAATAATAATAACTTTACGACAAAACTTGCGGCAAAAATCTTGACGAAAAAAGATAAACGAACTCTTCGCGAGCGAATATCCGTCGAAAAAGAGAAGAGAGACGAAGAAATAATAATAATATCATATATATAACATCTGCTGGCTTTAAATTGAAACCGTGTCCTCCTTCGCCGAGCGGCATTCGTACGTACGTATACAATAACCCCGCGTATGCAACCCCCGCGGGGACCTGATCCTCGTCGAAGTCCGGGGCTTCAATCACATTTTGTACGAGCGTGTACGTGCGAGCGTTTCTCGTCTGGTTTCTGACGAAAACCACGACGTGTCCGCCGTATACATGCGCGTTCGCGCATGTGTTCGTAGTCGTTAGCTGTGGTCGACGTCGCATTCGGCTTCTTCGTCTCGTCGGTGTAATAACAATTATCGCAAGCACGGCGCAGCCAGGCTGCGGATTTCCATCTCGCCACGTCGTCCGTCCACGAGTCCTCGGGTCGTGTTAGAGATGAGACCGTGAGTTAAATCCGAGGGATGTGTACACAACCAGCCGAGAGCTTGCCTGCAATTTGCAGAAGACTCCGGCGGTGCTGCCGGCGTACTACGAGGCGGACTACGAGCCGCCGGGCAAGACAGTGGTACGAGAACGAGATATATCCGGCATGTGAGTGGAAAATAGAGCGTGAGAGAGAAACGTCTCCGCACACACAGAGGGAGAAACAGACGAGGGAAAGTGGCGTTTATTACGCGCTCAAGCGGAGTGCTTCCCGTTCAAGTGCGCGCGTGCAAGTGAATTTTGCTATTCGCAAAGTGAATATAACAACAGGGGGAGGGGGATAAGTCTGAGTGAATAAAATCGCGCGAGCTACAGTATGTGTCAATATTCGCAGTAGAAAAACGAACGTCACTTTCGATTATCTCCTCATTTCGACTCGTTTGTTGTACAGTCGGCGTCAATGAATCGTTTCGTGGACGCGGGGAGCTAGGGGTAAGAGGGACGGTATTCCCTAGCAATAAATATTGTAATTGGTCAATTCATCGAAATCTGCTACAGTTAGTTAGTGCGGCGCCCGTTGGCAGTACTTACTGCTAGGGAATCATAGACGTATAATATATAGACTGTGCGTTCCCTACCTTTGCCATGTTAAGAAAATGTCTTCAACGTTGAGAGAGACAGCTGGTGTTGAACAGTAGCGTCATCTCTGTCTAGCAAAGTAGTGGGAGAAGAAAAAGTCTTCGCTGATTGATAGAATAGTAGTGGAAAAGTGGGGATAGAAAAATAGTGGGGATGTAGAGGAATGAAAGAGATTAAGGGGTGATGGTAGGTTAGGCGATATAAAACAGTATGCTTTGCGCACAATAGACAATATTAGGGGAAGAGAAATATATATATAAGAAATATAACACTAATAAAATGACACTAATTTGCTTATAATAATTACACACCTATGAAAAGTAGGGTGCTTTTTAACTACGTACACAGGCGACACTGTGTAACACAGTGTCCATTAGTGTGAGAAAGAGCATATCAGTGCGTCTCACTCACACTAGTGGACACTGTGTAACACAGTGTCGCCTGTGTACGTAGTTGGAAAGCATCCGTAATATGCGAGTT
>NW_018020851.1:156912-174530 GCF_002006095.1 Pseudomyrmex gracilis | reverse complement strand
AATCAGCGAAGACTTCTTTTTCCCCCACTACTTCGCTAGACAAAGATGAGGCTACTGTTCAACACCAGCTGTCTCTCTCAACGTTGAAGACATTTTCTTAACATGGCAAAGGTAGGGAACGCGCAGTCTATATATTATACGTCTATGTAGAGAATACCGTCTCTTTTACCCCTAGCTCCCGGGGCTACGAAACGATTAATTGACGCCGACTGTACAGGGATATTAATTGAATTGAAATCTCACGTGTTTTCTCTCGAACTAAACTTCGATATTTTAAAGTTCCGTGTGATTAATTCGGTTCACTGACATAACAAACAGTCGCAATCCAATGAAAGCTACTTAAGCGACACGTAATAAGGAGTTACACGGCAAAATCTCGTAACACTAGATGTAAATCTAACGCGAGACAAAGCAAAGAGCTGAAGCGCGCGTTCTCTAAGACGGCGTGTAAGGAGTAAGAGAGTCATGGGCGTTTCAGACTCTCTGAGACATCCCGAAACACCGCACACTTTCCTTAATGAACATCGCGTCTAACGTAGGTACACGCGGTAACGGGAATAACGAGACACGACGCACAGGACCTGTCACGCTTGCTTGCTCTCTCCCTCTCTCTCTCTCTCTCTCTCTCTCTCTCTCTCTCTCTCTCTCTCTTCCCCCTCTCTCCTTCTCTATCTATCACGAAAACCAGAGAAGCGTACCGAGGCTGGTAATACGATTCAATTTCCATTTGCGTCTCTTTTAAGCCAAACTTGACGCCGACTCATCCACTCCACGAGCGTAAAATGTAATGAACTCGATTGTAACTTACGCAGAATTAAAAAAAAATAAAATAAAAATAAGACTGATGAAATTTGACAATTTAGATCGCGAAATTAAAATACATAGGCTTTTTTGCTAATTTTACGAATTATTATATACAAGGTGTCCCCACCTAACTTGAGCATCCTAAATATATCGCTTATATTTTTTATGATAAAAGGATGCCGAAAAGAATCATTATTCAGTTCGAGGAGACAAATATTGTAATAAACAAGAACTTTGCATTCGTCTTGTCCTTGCCCGTCATATCGCGAGGATAAAAATATGTAGATAAAAAAAATGACAATGACCTTGAAATCTTAAAAAATATAACCTTGAGAAAAATTTCTTCTTCATTACAGTATTTGTCTCCTCGAACTGAATAATGACCCTTTTCGGCATCCTCCTGTCATAAAAAATAAGCAAGATATATTTAGGACGCTCAAGTTAGGTTGGGACACCTTGTATATATAATGTACTCTGTAAGGTAAGAAGCTTTGTTTATTTTAAAGTAACACAACTAAATTAAAGTTTGAGTGAAAGTGTTTTGTTGAATCATTGCTCGTACTCTCCGGTGAATAAATTTGTATCTTTCGAAGAATGCAAATAGTTAAGATGTATTCCTATAACATCCTATATACAACGCAAAACTAATCTTCTTGCGTACAGATTGGTTGTTCGCGAAGAACGCACAAACTCCTTTCCGTCAAGTACGAGCGCGTATATATATATATATATATATATATATATATATGTATGTATCTCGTCGGAGAATCAGGACCGGTTATGAACACTAATAGACGAAGTAGCTAGGACGAAATAAATGAGTTCGCTGCAAGTTAATAAGCAACGCCCGTCGACGAAGACCGGCGCGATTCCTTTGGCGAGGCGATGAGCTTTCACGTTGCGCCTCTTAATCCCGTTTCCGGGACTCGGAAGTTTCTCCGGGAGTTATGTCCGGAGTTGCCGTCGAAGTTCGGCCGCGGGATTGGCTGTACAGGCGAGGATCACCGGATTACAATTTGGTCGGAACTTGTCCCCGCCGCCACACCGCTCGCCCCCGGTCTCTTCGCGCGTTCGTGCAGTTCGATTTGAGTCGAGCAATCGCTGTCCCCCGAGTTTAAAGCCACCTACCTTCAAGCTTTGTACCCGAAGACTGAGAGTTAATATTTCAATTAAGCGTCGCTCCTTGTCAGAGTTAGACTAGATGTTTGACTATCGGACACATCACATATGTAACATCGCGACACAATCATCGCGATTTCAAACCGCGTAAATAAACTTTCGCGCGCGCATTGAATCCGATTTTATTTCAATTTTTTTAGTTTTTTTAATTTATTTTTTTACATTTTTTTTTTTAGAAAAGTCAATTTAATTAATGTATACAAATGTGTAAAAATACCGACGTACTGAAATCAAATCGAGAAAAAAAAACAATATCAATTATATCTGATTGGAAATAAATTTATATTTATTTCCTACGTTCAAGGTCACGATCGATTGTTTTCGCTAAATTTTTCCATGTTTACACATCGGTCAGACTTGACTGTTGGAAAAGAGATAATTGACTCGTCATTAAAATCGGGATTATTACTCATACACAATTGCTCTCTCCAAAATATAACAATAATACAACAAAATCATGAAACATATTTTTATTTTCAGTGTTAAATAGATCTGATCATAAATGAATAACGAAATCTATTAGTTCTATTTCTCCTTCTCTCTCTCTCTCTCTCTCTCTCTCTCTCTCTCTCTCTCTCTGTTTCTGACATTCCTTTACAAACTCCTCTTTCGAAGGAGCCGGGCGTTCGAGATCTAATGCATAATTCGTGACTGGGACGTTATAACGGACGCGCCGAGTATTCCGGAGATCGCGAAATCAATGAGACGTCCGTGTCAACTCCTGGCAACATCGTTTCGAAGTCCCGAGGACTAATGTATAACCGGTGAATCACGATGAAGCGAGTGTCGCGAGAGGTGGGTAGACGGATGGCATGATGACTACGACGGCAGCGGCGACGGCGACGGCGGCGACGGCGGCGACGACGCATAACTCGTAACATCGCTCGTCTATCGGATGTCGCTTCGTGCAGCGACATCCGTCGAATAGAGAGGAAGGCTCTCTTCCTTCACTGTGCTTCTGTCCGTAGGGACGAGCTTATTAAACTTGCTGTCCTTGTCTCGCTCTCGCGAGCGTCGTCTCTTGAAACGTTCTCTCGCACGATCGCTGAAGACGTCGATTCATAGAAGATTTGCGTGGCGGCGCGCGGCCGTTTCGCTCTCGCGAGGAATGATTATCCGGGGCGCCGTCGGAGCTCATTACGCGACCGAGCGTATAACTATTTCAGGAACTTCAAATATTAGCTCGGCGCTCCGGAACTAACGCGCGGACTGCTCTCCGATTCTCCGGATTCCTCGTCTCGTCGCGAAATCCTCTCTCTTCCCTTCCCTCGTTCTCGTGCGTCTACCCGCTCGCTCGTCGTATTCAATTCTGCGATTCGAGCAGTTCGGATGAATCGCCACAAATCGAAGAGAAACGCAGATTCTCTCTCTCTCTCTCTCTCTCTCTCTCTCTCTCTCTCTCTCTCTCTCTCTCTTCGGATTTATCTCGTCTTTGAGATAACACACACACACACACACATTTCTCACTTACTCGCACCTTCTTCTTTCCTTTCGGCAAGTTACGCTTACAACTCGCCGCGCTGTGGAATTTCATCGCGTCACGTCTCTCGTTAGAATCCGTTAAACAAAAATCTGCGAAACGCGTTCTCGTCGCGCGAGCAAAACCAAAAAATCGTTGCAAGAAGACACAAGTACGATCCCTCAATGAAAACAATTATATAAGATATAATCGAATGTTGAAGTTTAATTTTTATTGTAGAATTCATTTTTGAGATGTTGCAATACGAATACTCGTACGCGATGCGCGCGCGCGCGCACGCGCGAAGGAAAAGAAATTCTCCCGAGTGTGAGTTTTCCGAAACGCGAAATAAAACTTGTCAATTAATATCGCTTATTGAAGCAATATGTTTTCGCGGCGTATATATACAGGGTGTCCCAGAATTGGTGTAACATCTCTCGTAGACAGGTAGAAGAAGTAAAACTGAGTCGATAAGTTCTATACCATTTTGCTAGATTCGTAATAGTTACCGAAATCTTAATTAACAAAGATCCGCGAATAAGCGTGCATCGGCCGCGTAGGACAGTTCGGCGCGCTTCGCACAATTACATTTTAATATATATATGTTATAGTATATGCTGTTATATTAGCTCCTCTCATATGCTGCTACGGGTAACACCGTAAGCGCGCGAAGCGCACTGGGCTGTCTTAACACATTGTTGACCGGCAATTTTACTAAAAATTTATCTCATGTCACCGGCTATTATTTCGTAATTGGAAGTGGAAGTAAAACAATAAAAATAAACTTTAATAAATTTTATTTATTATTCAACTTTTAATATTTCTTTTTCGTATGATAAGCAGTATAACAATCACCTACGTGTAATGGTACACAAAACGCATCACGAGTTAACTCGTGACCGGTCAGCAACGTTCGGCCATAAAAACACGAGTTAACTCGTGACCGGTCACCAATGTGTTAAGCGCGTAAGACAGCCCGATGCATGCTTATTCGCTGATCTTTGTTAATTAAGATCTCGGTAACTATTGCGAATCTAGCAAAATGGTATAAAACTTTTTGATTCAGTTTTACTCCTTCTATTTGTTCACGAGAGATGTTACACCAATTCTGGGACACCTTGTATATATATATATATATAAGTTTAGATTGGTTTCGTCGTATCATCTCGTTGTTACACACGTAACCGTCCAGTCGTGACGTCGTCGTTGTTTCGTTACGCCGGTCACGTTTACACGCCAGTTTTAATTACAGAGTTCCCAGGCCGCGCGCGATGTATCATAAAAGTTTCGCGAGCGCGAGGGAAACTTCGCGGTCTTCGCTCCGCTCCGTAGCAGCAGCAGTAGCAGCAGCAGCGTGATATCATTGCTTTACACGAAACCTGGCTAAATCACGACGGCGCGGCTCTTTCTAGTCCGCAACCACCCGCGGTGTCGTCTTCTCCACTCTTTCGAAAAACGACCTTTGCCTTTTCTCTCGCTTGCATCTCTCCTCAAGCTCCGAATCCATTTCGCTGTATTCTCTGTCTCTCTCTCTCTCTCTCTCTCTCTCTCTTTCTCTTTGTTTCGTTCCTTCTTAACTGCGGACTTTTCTACTGCTCTCTCTTTTTTTTTCTTCAGGTTTTAGGTTCAGGTTGTTGTTTATCCTCGCCCGCGCTGTCAGACTCACACTCTCTATGGCTTTCCTCACTTTCCTCGCACTTTTCTTCCAATATCCTTCTTTCTTTCATCACGTCCATCCGATTACCGTTTCCTTTTTTCCTGATAAATTTCTAGTCTCTCTCGGATCCTAGTCTCTCGTTGCCCCGAAGCCTTGGTACTTGAAGCGAGCCAGCGTGAGTCTTATCCCGCGGGTTGCGGATAATCCTTTACCTCAGGGGCCGCAGCTAGAGCTTCCGGCTGCGAGGTGATCGCCCAACGACCGTTTCCATCCGGTGAGAAATTCTTACCTCGCTCGCTCGCTCGCTCGCGCGATCGATCCCTTCTTCTTCTTCGTGGCACGAGAAATCTTGGGCGATGATCGAACGAATCTATCTATATAGCCGGACCTTTGATAAATGAGAAATTGCTCCCGACGACGGCGCGATACGAGCATCGCGCCCCTCGGTATCGATTACCGAGCTTTTTAATGAAGAGACAAGCTACGCAGACGTCTTTATCGTCTCGATCTCTCGCAAACTTTCCTCACGTGATCGATTTTTTTCTTTCCTCGCGAGTTCCGCGCGATCGATTATCTCTCTTCGCCGTTTAAGCGGGAATAAAAACGAGAAGAATTAACTCTCTCTCTCTCTCTCTTTCTCTCCGGTATAAGTGACACATCACCTCTCGACAAACGCATTTTTAACGACGTTGAGAAAAATGGCACGTGTTTGAGAGCGGTGTGTCTTGTACACAAAAGATAAATGAGAGAGATAATAGATCACAGAATAATTTGTAATTACAATTTAACCGACGATTGTTACTCGTGTAAAACGTTTTGTTTAGATATATGTATCCTGTTTAAACTCTGGACATTTATGTCTGACGCGATTTGTTTTTTGTTGATAAAAACTTGTTGCAAAAGCTCTGTAAAGATTCACAGGACTTTATTTAACATTTTTTATTAGGGAAATAACATTAGTTTTGATATATTTTGTATTTTTTGTATTTTTTTTTTAGAAATTCTTCCACTAAATATTCAATAAGATTTTTGTCATTTTCAAGAATCGCTCGGACATTTGATGTCCGGATTTTACAGGATTAGAATTAACAATAATTAAAAGATATTTTCACATAAATATATATATATATCGCGAGAATGTATTTAGCTTAATTAAACTTGTACCTATATATATAGGAAACTGTACTATTTCAGTCCAACTGCTCGCTTCGATCAGTTTACCGCTTTGCGACCTAGTTGCATTCGCGGAATCCCTGTTCGGCCGGTAGCCCTTTTACAGCAGAAGCGCATTTACAGCGTTCTCCGTTATCCTTAGGAAATTAGACGCTGGTGATTTACGTCCGGAGCCGGTTCTAATACGCGCGTACGTGCCCCGACGTAGCGATGCAATTGAATTGGTGCGAAATTCCCCTCCTCGTTGCGTTCCTCTCTCTCTCTTCCTTTCCATCTCTCTTTCTCTCTCTCTCTCTCTCTCTCTCTCTCTCTCTCTCTCTCTCTTCGTCTCTTCGAGCACGACGTGGGTAGGAAATTAGACGTTGCTGATTTACGTCCGAGTGCGATGCAACAACGTCTCGACGAAGCAAGTCGAAGTTCAGAACCAGATTCGATATATCCGGCGAAACATACTCGCCTCTTCTTGTATTTGCAAACTACAGAGAGAGAGAGAGAGAGAGAGAGAGAGAGAGAGGCAAGCAAGAGCGTTCGTTGCTCGCCGCATCACGCTCGCCTGCGAAAACAGGAGACCTACTTGGGTGACCAATTAAAGGGCGGACGCGATCGCCGATCGTGTTTCGAACTTGGCTGCCGGATTAATTAGAACTTCGATCGAGAACGCTAGAACGGGAATAGTTTGCCGTGAGCAATTACGCAAGGATCGTCTAATGTAACCATATAATTGAATAACAAACACAAAGCTCTATGAATTATTTATAATATTCCGCAAAATTATTCACGAGACATATACAAAAGTATACGTAAATAGTATTCATGATTTTAGAATCGCATGATTCGCATATTATTCAATGATGCGATGAAATGTGCGTCGGATGAAATGTAATTGCAATTGAATAAAACATTTCCGCGTTTGCAATTTTGTTTTCTTTTTTTTTTTTAGTGAGAGAAACAATAATCCGTTGTTTACAAGCAATGCCGTGCATTCGGTTCGAGCGAGAAAACGAGATCGCGCCGTTACCCATCCCGGGATGAGAGGATGAGGGGACGACAGCGCGGCACAACACCACATAATTCCCAGCACGCGGCATCGCGACATTAATACCTCACGAAAATTAGAGACGGATGATTTACGCGGGCGCACTTCGCGCATTATACTATCGGGGGAGCAACAAACGCACCGGCGGCAGCAGCGGCGGTTATAATATAATCGACATAGTATCCCGCGGCATACACCCGGAACCCGGGAACGAGATTAGAAATTAGACAGTGCGGAGAGTTACACAGCGCAGAGCTACTACCGACTACTACGCACCACTTCGCGAAACATTGCCGTGGATATTCGAAACGAAGTTCACTGGTTGTTCGCGGCAGACATGTTCGGCCGTCGTCGTCGTCGTCGTCGTCGCAGAACGAAGGTCTATGCCGTAAGGTATGCGCGTCATACGTGCATGGGAATTAGGCGTATGCGGTAGTTAATACGCGGCATAGGTGCACGCCACCGGTATCCGTACTTCGCAAACTCGCCTGATGAGGCAATTAAGGAGCGCCCTGTAACGAATCCCGCTTCGGGGAGCGACTGAGAGTGAACAAGGGAGAGAGAACGTATATATACATATATATATATATATCTATATATATATATATATAACGGTGTAGCAGTCGTGAGTAACGCAGTAATTTAATTCGGCCGAGTATAACGCGCGCTCTTCGGTCTAAAAATAGCTGCCCATAATTGACGCCTTGCCGCGTCTCGTTAGCCCTTAAGTCGGTCTTACGAAATTACCGTCATTTATCTTCGGCTGCGAGTAATTTAAGCCTTTCGCGAGAGAGAGAAAACACGCGCGGGAAGAGTAATATCCGTGACGGCAAATTGCCGTAGGATATACGCGAGTAATGTACGTTTGGTTTTTTATATAAATATAAAATATAAACAACACACACACGTGTGTGTGTACAGAAAACAATGAAGAAAAACGTTACATGTGTGAAAGGCTTCATATTTCCGGCGTTCTGCCTTTTTAGTTTTATTACTTCTCGCCGACTGTCGAGCTCTTGCGATGTCTCGCCCTTCTCGCCGACGACGGAGGCGTGCACTGTTTGTTTATTTAGCCGATTGAGTGTCTTAGCCCTTAAAAACAAAGCAGAGCGTTCTGGGGAAGAGAATTGCGAGAAAGGAGTACGCGGGCGTGTGCCTATCGGTCCAGAGTTGCGTTGCGAGCGAGACGACGAAGACGACACACGAAGCGAGACTGTATACACCGTATCTTATAGTACTTTTTTATTCACAAATATACTTTTGACAACGAATCGAGTCTTGTGAGTTGCTCCAATCCTTCTTTCATATTACCATCCTACACATGTCGTTACATTACACACGCTAACAAATTGACAAGCTAATTACAAATCCGAACACTGATTTCTGATAACTCGATCTCCTCCTTCCTCTTTAATTTCAATCGATGAGTACGAAAATTTTCATATTCAATTCTACGATATCTGCGCGCACATAGGTGTACATACATATATACATATATATATATATATATATGTATATTTGCGCATAAATAATAATCTGCGGAAATTTGATCCTGACCTATATCGATATCACATTTGGACAGATGTAGCAATTTCCAAATGTTTGTGCGTAATTATACCGAGCGTGTTCATTAAATGCGAAACATAAATTAATCACGTTGTGGCGCGGAGAGGGAAGAAGAGGGAGAGACGCGGTGGATTTGTTAAAACCCCCGGTTGATTTATTATGCGCCCGATGAAGAAACGCACGACAGAACGCGAACGTATATAAACTGCGCGCGACATAATCGACGGAATCTCTTCGCACAATAGGAAAGCGCGACGCGCGTATAACTATAATACTAGATCTAATTAAACCAGATGTAATCAAGCCTGCGTGACAGTGGTTTAATTAGATTGCATTGATCACGTCAGTGCTTTCGTCGACTGCGAACTGCTGCTTTCGTTGTTCGTCGTACATACACATGTGTGTGTGTGTGTGTGTGTGTGTATATATATATATTGTATATCGCGGGATTAATAAGTTTACAGTACAGGTGCAATTTCGCGGTAATATCGAACGTAATAACATCAGAGCGATATCAGAGCGCAACTCGGTCGCGCGCGCGAGGCTCTGCTCTTTTTATCCGCCACTCCGGATTAAGAGCTTTCGCGTTACACGCCGTTCCGTGTGGTAATGAAGGAACTTTCTAATGAGTTTATCGCCCCGATAACCTTACGCGAACGAAAAAGCAACCGTCTCAAAATGTTTTAAGAACAGAGATCCCATGTGAGAGAGAACGAGGTCTAAATTCCTAATGAGTTCCGGATTGTGTTCATTCGGTCCTCGTCTCTTCTCTCGCGCGTATTCGTCTGAGATATATATATGTATATATATATAAATATATATTTTGCACGAAAATTTTTATATTTACGCATTTGTATATATGAAAAAAATTGCGTTTAATTTAAAAATAGATATATCTCGCGAGAGCGATGTCGCCGCAAATTCAAGAAGAAAAATGTGTTTGTCGCACGCGTATAGATTATAACGTCACCGATACAATCTTGCGATATCGCTATCGTGGCGAATGGAAACTGCCAGCGACGTTAAGCTCGACTACAATACTGCGCCGGATATGAATCGAAGTTCAGAGGTCCCGAATACGCGCGGCGACGTTTCTCTGTTTCGGCCCCGGAGGCGTCTATATGTATGTATATATATATATATATATATATATCTATAAACACACACACACACACACACACACATATATATATATAGTTCCGCAGGAACATATGACTCTCACACATATAGTCACGGGTCGTAATAATGCCGCGTATTCGCATAGACAACGCACTTTCCGCGCCGCAACATTTCACAAACTTGGTCGACAACGACAACGACGAAGTCCCAATTAGGGCGCACGCCCGATCGGATCGCGTTCAAAGTGCCGAATAGGTGACACAATGATGGATTAATTGGATCATCGCTAATCGCGTTACCTGTCGCCCGTTTGTTACGCTTTATAGCGACGTGACTCACGTTAATCGATAGAAGCCGCTGTCGCAGCCGGAGAACGCAATCTCTCCCGAAAGTTGTTGCCTCGCAGCTTTTCGAGAGTTTCGTCGATGCGACCCTTCTCTCTCGTCGTGTTATCGTCGCACGTATTACCGTGTTATCGTCACTGTCGATGCGGAAACCCGCAATGCTCTCGAACAAATACATTGTATCAGCTTCTTCCTCGCGTCACGCAATATTTTTTATCGAATTTTAATCCCTTCGTGTGAACAGACTCTAAAACCTGTTCTATCTAGGATTGAACAGACTGTGTCTGTGAGACCCACGCGATTAAAAAAAAATCGAATATTTCCGCGAAAAATCAATATTTTTTCCATTTTTTTTTAAATCAAAAGTTTGAACAATTCTGCGTTGATAAAAAAAAAAAAAAATTGGAAAACTCTAGTATTTTCAAAGATATAAACGTTTGAAAAAAAAAACTAATCACTAGAGACACCCGTTTGAAACTTCGAAGTGAGTCTGAGAGATCCAGTCTGTTCACAAAAAAAAAAAATAATAATATAAATTGACGTTTATCGCATTTTTATTATGTATTATACAACTTTACTGTCTCCGCGTACGTTTATAAAAACGAGACGAACTCTCGTTTTTTTACATTCAAAATTTCGCGGAAAATACGCGCATGCTATAGTAACATCTAGCAAATTTCCGCTAAAAAAAAAAAAAACAAAAAAAAAGACTAATTTAGGAAGCAAGTCGCGATCGAATTCTGTTCTGAAAAGCGCGCACCGGCTGACAACAACGGCGGATTAATTAGATCGCTCCGATCGCATTACCTCCTTTGTTGTTAGCACGACGGCGCGACTCTTGTAACGAAGAAAAGTTGCCAAAGGCGCCGACTTGAAACTTATTAAGCTTATATATATTTTATCCTTAAGTGTAAAACGCTTACGTGAGACTGTTTGCTACACTACGAGAGCGTCAGGAAAAAACAAAAACCTAAATTATGTTCTCCCTACATTTTTCTTCGAGGCACGTGACACAAAAGTTGTCGTCCTCAATACGCGCACTGTCTAAAAATAATAAATTTATTTGATTACGCGTTCAGAGATTACGTCGCACAGAGACGTTCTATTGTACCATGTACTCCGCGAGAAATAAATAACAGTTCGTTTCGCGAAAAAACTTCTTACATACAAAAGCCAGAGAAATCTTGAATGTAACTCAAATATATATATATATATCCGCGACACAACATCTGGCCGAGGAGTACGAAAAGTCGCCGTCGCGGCGTTTCCAACTCAACCATTATTGTCGCTATTTCCGATACTTCCTTTTCCGTATTGCTTTTGATACTGAGAACCACCCCCAGTCGAATGCGACGCAAGCAATAATACCGGCATTCGATCGAGTGGCTGCTGCGTTCGAGAGTCGGTCTGCGGTTATGGCGAAGTAAAATCGTAGCGACACACGCGCGCGCCGAAAATTCGAAAACCGTAAAAACGAGCGCGCACCACCAACTACTAGTCCACGCCTGCAGCCCCCGGACACCGCCGCAAACTATATAAAAGAGTTTTCCCCCGGCCGCGCTTTTGCTCCGGTAGCGCGCGAGATCCTCGTAAATTCGAACCCGTCCGCTCCGTTGTTTTTTCTTTCTCGCCCAGCACTTGCGAATTGCCATTCTACTGATCTCCCTTCTCTCTCCCTCCCCACCCCGCTTTCCGACCTTCCGACGTGCGGGAGAGATGATAACTCTCACACCACGAGAGTTTCTCGCAGCAATTTCCGAGGAAACCACCATGTTCGCAGATGCTCGTTTGAAAGGTATCGATATTTTATGTCGCGAGAATATATAATATTAGTATTGCCGCGCAATCTTCATCTGAAATGTCAGCGGGAGAATCTCGACACGGTTCTCGGGAATGAATATGTTACATGATGAAATCGTATCGAGTTTGTGTGATTGACGTGTATTTCTGGATATATAATATATATATATACAGGGTGTCCGACAATTACTTTAAAATCTCTCGTAGGCAAGTAGAAGGAGTAAAACTGAGTCAAAAAGTTCTGAAACATTTTTTTTCTATTACATGTAATAAAGAAGTGATTATTGAATAAATCAAGCCAATCAGCGCCGATCTTTAGCCGGGTGCACGTCAGTCAGTGAGCCGCGCGGAGCGCTCACTGACGTGGTTCACTGACGCGCATTCGGCTAAAGATCGGCGCTGATTGGCTTGATTTATTCAATAATTACTCCTTTATTATATGTAATAAAAAAAAATGGTTCAGGACTTTTCAACTCAGTTTTACTCTTTCTACCTGCCTACGAGAGATTTTAAAGTAATTGTCGGACACCCTGTATATATATATTATATAATTTAATATATATATATATATATATATATATATATATATATACAGGGTGTCCCAGAATTGGTGTAACATCTCTCGTTGACAGATAGAAGAAGTAAAACTGAGCCGATAAGTTCTATACCATTTTGCTAGATTCGCAATAGTTACCGAGATCTTAATTAACAAAGATCAGCGAATAAGCATGCATCGGGCTGTCTTACGCGCGTAAAACAGCCCGGCACGCTTATGGTATTACCCGTAGCAATATATGGGAGGAGCTAATATAACAGCATATACTATAACATATACATATTAAAATGTAATCGTGCAAAACGCGCTGGGCTGTCCTACGCGCGTAAGACGGCCCGATGCACGCTTATTCGCGGATCTTTGTTAATTAAGATCTTGGTAACTATTGCGAATCTAGCAAAATGGTATAGGACTTATCGACTCAGTTTTACTCCTTCTACCTGTCTACGAGAGATGTTACACCAATTCTGGGACACCCTGTATATATATAAAATAAACGTAATTAACATTAATAAATGAGGACGTAGACAATCAATAAGAAAGTTTCGAACTATCTCGTTTTTCCGTTAATACACTGTATAACGTGGAAAAGCCATCAATGTACGGAGCGGCATTAGTTACCTGTTACTTGGTGGCGCGATTAAGCGAGAACTATACGAGAACTCACCGGGTCACTCTCCGCTCGACTTTACGACCACTTGGATGTAGTCGTCAAGAATTAACGAGATGCAAGGCCGCGGCGGCGACGGCGGTGGCGGATATCGGACAGGCCGAGGACCGAACCGCATCCGAGAGAACCGATCGACCGTGATGCCCGAGAGCAACGGGCGAGAGAGAACTTGGCCGAGTATGGTGTGACCGATGGCCGCCGCTGCCGCCGCGCCGCGGTAACTTCCGCACGATTTACCGCCCGGTGCGTCAAGCTCGATTCGACAATGGCTCCAAAGAACTCACGGCCGATAAATCTCGATTAAAGGCGAAAGATCGATCTCAGCGAGCTGTAACGCGAACAAAATCTCGCCAATATACGCGGAGATATTCTTTTCAAAAATCGAATTTCTTTTATATCCCGGACGAAAAGTAAAACTAAATTAGATTTCGTAAAAACCGCTTTCCGTGCAAGAAATTCCGGTAGACTTTGTCTCTTCCTCTCTTTCTCCTTTTTCTAATCTTGATTTGTTGTTTCATCGAACAATCTCACACAGAGAAGTTAATGTTTTAGCTTCTTAAGTCCAAAAGGATTTGAGAGGATTACGCGATGACAGAATGACAGAGGTCGTCGCGCGGGTGTAAATTTTAAATCGACGCGTGCGACGAGAGAGAATTCGTCGCGGATTTAATTTCGCGGTGCAAATATTAGATTTCGAATTTCATCTTGCGCGCACACCGCTTGCCCCGCTTTATACCCTCCCCTCCCTTCCCCCCCGCGCGATTTCCTTCGCAGTTAACTTCAGATCCTTTTACATGTATATATATGTATATATGTATATATATATATATATATATATTCGCGCGCGCTTTTGCTTGTGCCCTCCTCTGCAGCCGCTTATATCTCACTCTCGCGGAGCTGCGAGATTATGAATTTTTCTCGACCTCGCTTTTACCCTCCCACCCGTCCAACTTCTCTTCACCTCTCCTCGAACGAAACTTTACATCCTACTCCAGGAATACCATCGCTATATTTCTCGGGCTTCACACGGGATATCGAAAATTCTCTCGTACAGGATATGACGATTTCGGATCTCGCAATAAAAGAATGCTTTCTTCGTTGTGTTTTTTTCTCTTACAAGATTACAGAGACACAAAATAGCACATTTCCGCGACTGAATAAGTTTTTTCTTACTTTGTCGCGTATTTATATCTAAATATTAAACTCGCACAAAGTTTTACGTTTTTTTTTTTTTTTTTCAAATTTAAGTACTTGTACACTATTGTTGTTAAAAAAATTTGGAATCAGCATTCGGTAAAACTTCTTGAATGAAAAAATGTGATCAGAAAGAATCGTATTAATAATTACTAAAATGATTAATAAGTCTAAATCCGAGCAGCGACAATTTGATGAATGTTAACGTAAAATCTCGGTAAATGTACCGAATAGGGGAGCCTCCTCCGATTGCTTTGACCTTGACATGTATTATAATGATTCATTCTCCGGAGTACGTTCCGCAAAGTTTTATCCGTCGCGCTCGTTGTTTATTAAAAAGTTATACACAAGAGAAGTTTCATAAGTAAAACACGTATAAGCAGGAGAAAGTCACACATAACTTATTTGCCTGCTTCCCCTCTCCTAAAAAATCTAACTGCGATAATAGTGTACAGAGGAGTGCACCGTATCGTTCCGCTCTAAGGGAAGGTTTTCTCTGAAATTTCTCTTCTGGTTGCTTCTACTACCGCGCGCCGTACTTTTTCGATCTCCGACAGCGGCCCGAGATTGAAGAAAAACGGCGCGCGGTAGTAGGGACAGTTGGAGGAGAAATTTCCGAGAAATACTTCTCCTGGAGCGATGGTGCGATATGGTGCACTCCTCTGTACATTAACAAGCAATGCGCATCGTGAATGTGGAACCTCGCTTCGCGTGAAAAGTATACGCGTGGAGCAGGCCCCCCTGCGGGGAGCTGGCCCTCCCCTACGGGAGAGGGCTTCACTATCAACTAGCCTAAATTGTTACTTAACAGTGAGCCCCTCTCCCGTAGGGAGGAGGCGTGCTCCATGCGTATACTTTCCACGCAAAGCGAGGTTCAATGCAACTTATGTGTTTAGTTTAGAAAACGTGGATAGTTTACTGATAAAACTTTTTTTTGTTTATAACTTTTTAACAAACAATGAGCGACGACTAAGACTTTTTTTTATTGTTACTCGGGATGATAACCTTTATAATGTACGTCAAGGTCAAAGCAATTGGAGGGGAGGCTCCCCTATTCGGTACATTTATCAGAATCAAATAATGTGCTAAATGTATTTATTTGCAAGTAAATAGTTTTGCTCCAATAAAATAAACAATTTCTCCAATCAGAAGCAAGACAGAAAAAGAAGAGAGAGAGAGAGAGAGAGAGAGAGAGAGAGAAATATATTTCTTCAATTTGTACAACTTTTTCACCGACGTACTGATTGTAAGTTTCTTGAAATGCTACTCAGTATTTCGATAATTCGATTTCGAGATTTCTGTTCTATCATTTCATTTCTCCCGCAAATTAGATATTGATTTTGGATGTTGTTAATTCGGTACGTTCGTTTACACAGCGCGTTCAGCTCAATCTCGAAAGTTTCTAAGCGTTGCTTAGTTGGTGGCAGGAGACCAGTCAAAAGCGATCTGAGAGAGTAACTTGCCGGATTGCTTTTCATGCTAACATCCCTGCGGCATTCCCGAAATATCAATATTCCCGTTACGTCCGGTTACATGCTCCTCTGAGATCGAAAAGGATTCTGTAATCTAATAAATGACTCGTCTTTAATTTAGTATCACTGTTGCTGCTGCTGCTGCATCTCACGTTATATATTTTGCAATAAATTTCCAATTTCAATAATGTGTGTGTCAAAAGAAAATACCGAAAATTGTTCATAATAAATAATTTGCACCAATTTAAATTTAATGGAAAATATTTATTACTTTGTTACATAAATTGTAATGATAAATTTTTCAGGACAAAAAAAACTATTTTGAAGAAGATTTAAAATAGATTTGTATGTGTGTGTGTGTGTGTGTTATTTATTTTTATGTTTTCACAGGAATATAAATTATAGAACAACTTTGTTCTCACAGAAAACAAGTTATACACTTGTTATACACTATTACACTTTGTGTGCAATATTATAATTTCTAAAATGTGCGCTTGTAACTTTTCTTACTATATTATAATACACGTAGTTGTAACAAACTCAAAAAAAGAAAAAACACTCGTTTAATACTCTTCGAATACATACACACTCCCGAGTTTAATACCCGAGATCGTACAAAAGATGCGGGTTGCGTCCGAAAATCGACAGATCGTTTACCGACTGCGCTTTCGAAACTTCCTTTCTGTCTCTAAGTGGATAAACTGCTTCTTGAAGTAGGATTTATAGATAGATTCGAGAATGCATGGATGCTCAACCGCTATTCACGAGAGAATGATTCTCTCTCTCTCTCTCTCTCTTTCTCTCTCGCAATACCGCTACTAAATTGTGGAAAATTTAGGACGAAATCTCGGATAATCGAGTCTCTCATATTTACGAAAAAGTAAACCACTACTTCCGTTTTTCTTCAATAAAATTCACCACAGTTTCGTAAACTGTCAGACGAAGCACTTAATGGTCTTCGATCTGTTTCTCATTCCTCCCTCCCCACACATTATATTTAATACTTGACGTCGCCAAAAATGATACTTGGTTCGAGCGTTAAAAGTACCATTGAACAATGTTTGTTATATTGGTCTTGTCGAGAGAATACGTGACTTCAAAAAATAATAACAATAATTGTCGTTGCGACCGGATTTCAATAAACGAAGACGTTCCGAAGACTTTCTTCGTGACAATTATTGAACATATTTTATCGCATAATATCTATATTGACATTTAATAAAATTGTTGCTCTTTTCAAACAAAATCCTGAGGAAGCTGTCAGCGATGCTTTTTCTTCCTCAATCCAACTACATCTTCAAATATAGATAAACACTCCTCGTTGATGCAACGTCGTATGAAGAGGAAAAAGCTAAAAGCATTAACCTAGTTTTAAGCAAGAGATACACTCTGATATGAATATGTAGAGCTTTTTCTCCTTAAATCTGAATTAATCATTTTTATTCTAGTAACATTTATACACGAATATTACCCTCCGCCGATTTCATAATTTAAAGCAGCTGAACATCTACATCTTACTTATTTAATCTTATACACATGGACATATATATATATATATGTATATATATATATATATATATATATTATTT
>NW_018020851.1:126377-156692 GCF_002006095.1 Pseudomyrmex gracilis | reverse complement strand
ATTTTAATGCATCTAATACTATAATATATGTATTTAATTTTTTAATTTATATCTATATATAATTTATGTATTTATAATTTATATATTAATTTATATAATTACTTATTATATCCAATATATACATATATTAATTTCATTAGCATCAGATACACATTTAACAAAATTGGATATAAATTAAAAAAATTAGATATATACGTGCATTAATAATAGATGCATCAAAATAACACATCAGTATAGAAAATTTACATAGATACTTTCCACTTTCAAGAAAACATTTGTTTCTTCCGCATGATCTCTGCGGTGTTAACTTCCGCCGAAACGACGAACGATCCTCAGCAACATCCGAGAAATCCGTTGACAGACATTCACTATTCAGATCGTTTACCGTTTCGTCCTTACGGATTGCACTCTCCTAGCCAGGAGAAGCGTATATCGTTTATTCGGGACGAGAACCACGTCCGGCAATATCCCTTCGTAGCTGTGGAAGAGCGACAGTTGGCGGAATTGCCACGTGTCGTCAGGATGGGGGTTGCCGGCCGGAGGTCGCCGTTCTATCTACGAACGTAGCGACGTATACTATTGGGTACGCTCCAGTATAACGTTCCCCGGGGTATCGTCCACTGGTCCCGCGTTATCTGTAGCTGTAGTAACCTACCCTTCGCCTCGCTCTTGCCAAACATCACCGTCCGCACCACCGTAAACAGCCATCCCCTCTCAACAACCCGTCCCCGATATTTGCGTCTTTTCATTCTTTTCCCCTCGATTCTCATCGTTGTTTCTCCTCCTTCTCGCTTTTTCTTTTTCTTCCTTTGTTTTTTTTTTTCCGTGATTGTTCGCGAATCCGCACCCCCATAATTTTACGCCACGGCGGGTCACCGCATTCCGCTCTCGTTTGTTTCCCTCTCGCAGCAGGAGAGATACGAACGATCGGGACGGATAACAAATAGCGTAATTAAAGGGTTTCTCAGAAAAATGTTGCACGCGACAGATTTATCAGATGAAACGTGTCAGAGGAAAGAAATGCACGCGCGGACGTAGTTTATGCGTTACAATTAATTATATATGCAACTTGCAATAGAGTTCTTGATTTGAATAATTTTCTTATCTCTTGTGAAAATTAACAAAATCAATTTTTCCAAGAGCCTTGATGGCTCTTGGCGCTAGCATATGGTTTTGTTGCTGCATTCAAGTTTTCCTAACAATGTAATTTTGTTTTTAACACATTGTGTTATTTATTATAAATTTAATTTTAATAACAGTTTCTATGTGTTTTCAATTCAGATCAGCCGTCGTCAGAAGCGAAGAATCGCGACAAGAGTTGTTTACATTTTCGACGCGGTGGCATATTTTTGGGAGAGAGAACGCTCCCTCGTCGCTTAATTAAATCCGCAATTACTCCCCTAACCGGGCCAGCGACACGTTAATTGACCGTGGACTCGAGCCGCTATTTCCACAGTGTTATCGGGGAACGTGCCAGCCATTTTTCAGCGACGCCCAAGACAAATTTTCGACCGTTTCGTGAAACTCTCGTCCGCCGCTCCGCGTCGTTTTGATAATTTAATGCGCGCGCCCCGCGAACACAAAAACCAAATGTGAACATATTGCTCTTAATATAAAGCGCCCGAAGGCGAGTGGCATAATAATATGTGAGCTTAATTTTGAAAAACGTGTGCCAAACACATCGATCGACATTTTTCAAACTGTTTAAATTTTTTTCGACCCTCGATTTATACGTGCCCGCGTGCGAATTTGCCGTTGCTATTTAAAGAAATCGACGACGTAAACAATCAATCACTGTTTAGCCATTTTCAAATGTGCGGATCATTACGCGGAGCAAAACTCTCAAACGTGATAATGAGAGACTTAAAACTCGACATCTTCTACACCGAAAATCCATCGCGCTCAAAAGATATTGCGAAGATGTAGCTCGGCTAATTAGTCGGGCCCAATTAGCGCTCTCACTTAGCGCGGAAGGTAATCTTCGCTTTTCGTCGGGACGCGCTCTAGAGCGTTTCTTCCCACAGAGAGAAAAAGGAGGAGAAGCGAGAAAGAGTAAGAGCGGCGGAAAAAAGAAGAACGAGCACAACGAGGATGGGTCAACGACAGTGGTTGCTATACTAATCTCTGCTGTGGGAACAATATTTCGTCGGACGGCCATAAATTAACCCGGACCCACCGGCAACACCACCCTTTATCACGCGACGCCTCGTGACAGATATATACTGTTCGCGAACTTGTACGCCGTCTACCATCCCCGCTGCGTCCCACATCCGCACCACCGTCACCATCGTCACTCACACTCCTCCTTTAATTCCCTCCCCTCCCCTTCCTCTCTCTCTCTCTCTCTAGTTCTCTCTGTGTGTATGTGTGTGTGTGTGTGTGTGTGTGTGTGTGTGATTCTCCGTGTGGGCTGTTGTGTTCCTATTTACTCGTGCGCAGCTCCGAGATGTCGCCGCGGATATATGTACGTACAAACAACCTCCGTGTCGCAGCGCACAGACGCGCGCGCGCGCGCGCACTCATACCGGTTCCCCATAATCGGTAAATCCATCTTCTCTTCTGGAGCGTTTGGAGGAAAAGAATAAAGATAAGGAAAAAAAAAGAAAAGAAAGAGAGACGAGAAATAAGAGAGAAAAGACGAGTACGCGACATTGTACCTGCATTGTGTTTTCTTACATAACAACGAGGAGAAATAATTTCAGTCGTGCTCGCGCGTTTTCTGTCTGGAAATGTCTAAAAAGTGAATCTCTTTCTCTCTCGCTCGCGACGACGTCGTCATTCCACATTTATCGAGAATGAAATTTTCATTGCTCATTTTGTTTCTATAACCAGTCTCCAACTTTCTTTTACACTTGCGAGAAATGTAACGACGCATCTCGCGTAAAAAACTTTTTTCCCGCATTTCGGCATCATCGCGCGCGCACCTGTTTCGTCGCTCTCGTTTCCGGTACCGCACCAATCTCCTCGTAATCGAGTGATTTATCTTTTCTTCGTCTCCGTGTATATACATATATATATATACATATATACATATATATATATACATATATACATATATATATATATATATATATATGAGGAAAAGACGGTAGAGGGTTATGTGTAACCTTATCTTTGTGTCTCGTTGCGCGTCCCACGATGAATGTCGCTTTTCATCGTCTCTCGCATAAACGTGAAGCGTGAAAGGTAGTCCGCGCATATATACGCGCAATTTTCGGTCTTTTGTTGTCATGTCCGCTTTTTTATTTGAAGCTTTTAACACAAAACGCGACCGAGCGCAATTTTATTAAACCCGAGAAATAAGAGTTTTGCAACACAAAAGATTCACATCACGCGCATTTTTCGACAATTATATCTTGTAACGTGTATAAACAATAATACAATACATTATTTTTGTTTTCGATAGTGTCGTTTGCGTTAAATTGTAATAATTACTTTGTTGTTTGGTTTTTGTGTGGGAATTATTACGGAAAATTATCCGCAATCATTCGAAGGATGTTTCGCAAAAGAAAAAATGTCTTCAAGACACACAGAGAATCCCGAACGCGCGTCTCAATCTCCAAAAAATAGTGCCAAGTAGCACTCGGGTTCGTTTTATATAAAAGCCGTCCAATTTATAGAGCACTTCCTGCGCGCCCGGGATCCTTATTTATATCGCGAGCGCGCGAGCCCGAGATATTGTTACCGGCGGCTGTACCGGCGTCCCATTCACGCCGTATAAATTCCGCATAATCGCGAAATCCATCTTCTCTTTCCCTTTTGCGAGGAAAGGAAACGCGCAAAGCAGACACTAGTGAAAGTGCAAGATCGCGCATTCTCTCCTCTGTACAACGAACCGTAGCTTGGCAATTATGTCCTGGCTTAAGGAAGTGGACGGTCGGGTGTGGTGCAAACACAATTGTTTCCCGCACTGATTTATCTCGAACGAGAAAAGATGAAAACTGATGTAACAAAAGAAAAATTCTCGCACAAAGAAAAATTCATTGTCACGTTGTTATAACAACAATTGTTGACGATTACTTGATTGTTTTTGTTTCGCGACAGGTTAATTATCGCGACAACGTGTACGTAAACGTGCGCGTTTTACGCGTCGCCGTATAGTTTCCCCTCGTTCGAAATTTCCTCACGTTCTCAAACTTATGGACACCAGTATACCCCCGCTATTGTTACGAAACCACGTCCTTCCGCGTGGGGAAATTCCCGTGAGATATCCTTCGTACAGGAATATCTCGACATCTCCGCGCGCGTTCGGTTTCCTCAACGGCATATTCACTTTAGAACAAACGAAAATATTTGTGGCCCGCTTCTTCTTCCCCGCAAGTCGTTCCCGGGGTTTGCCTATGCGACACAAGGGGATAATCGATACCGAAGGAGAAAACTCCTTACCGCAGATGGAGAGGATAACACCTCAAGCTTCCCGAAAGTCCTGCGTGCGACGGTTCGCCCGGTATTCATTCCATTCAAACGAGACTCCGCCTCGAAGTCGAGCTTCCTGTGTGAAGGACTCGTCGATAATTCCTGCCTTCGCCGAGCTTCCGTTGTTCAAGCCACGAAGTCCCGCTTTCCCTCTAATCTCATACTCCCCGTTCCCGTGATCTTTCCTATTTCCTCGTGCTTCGTCCTTTTCTTCCGTCTTCGCTCGCGGAATCCGCTATCTTTATTCATGAGCTGAGAACCGTCTCCTCCCCGCCCCGTCCCCCCTCACCCCCCGAGAAAGTCAGAGATGAGAGACGTGAGGGACGGTTTTTCGGGGAAAAAGGAGCGCAAAAATGCTAACTACTTAAATCCTATGGGGGTTTATGAGGGTTGATTGCCACGACCACGCCGGTGGCGATTCTCCGCCTGTGTCGCGCATATATTCATTTTTTTTTCTTTTTATCATCGCGTCAGATCTCTTCCTCCACATCCCTGTGTTTCTTCTTGAATTTCCACTCCGCGTCCGACGCGACGTTCTATTTCAAGACGCTTCCCACGATTTTGTCCGCGCGTATATTACAAATGGAGATTAAACCGCGTTATTATACCCCCCACGTAGAGACAACAACGAAGCGAGTTGGAACAAACAAACGAGTTTCCACACACCTCAAAATTTTTTTACATTGCAAGTTTTCTGGAGACAGTCGTACGAGATTTTTGTTTTTTTTTTTTTTTTGCAACAATTGCTTTTCTTCTTCGTTTGATAACTCTCGTTTCGAGAGAAAATCTCATCGAGTGCGCGCTCGTTTTTCGTTTTTTCTAACAAATAATGCAGAACCAAAAAGAAAGTCAACGACGACAGACAAGCGCGAATCACCGAGCTAATTACTAATCTCACAGCGAGCCATTAACGCGTTTTCAATTGTTCCCGACTGTTCTCCCCGACTTTCACGTCCAGCCTCGGCGACATTTCCACGCCCCTAATTGAACGGCCGCTCAGTTTTCACGATTTTTCCCCGGTCGACTACCTTCTGACGCGATGCATCGGCGCGCCGGTCGCCGATGGGGCGGACACCCTCTCTCGTTCGGAATGCATTTGAGCTCTGAGTCTGGACCGGGTCCAGATTCCCTCGTTTTCTTCCGTGTCGCCTGGCCTCTCCCGTTCGGCAAACTTCTGCGGCCGACAGGCCGCTATCGCGCGGAGAATTGATTGCTATTGATTTCGTAGATCGTCGTTTTACGGCAAATCGTGGAAATGATGACGATTCTATTTCTACACTTCACTCCCGAAGAGACTATTCAATTTAAAAGCTCATTCCAATTTTTCGCGCTCACGATCACGCGCAATGTCACGCTATATTTGAAGATTCAACTTAAAATTGAAATTGATGACACGTATAAAAAAAAAACGGCAGTTGATTACGTTTAGCCGTTTTCAAACGCGGAACTTCACGCGCGGAACAATCTAAGGGAGATTTAACACTCGGTAGTTTTTACACACCGATAATTTATCGAAAAAAACTCACTCGCATACGCGCGGAGTAATTAGACCAGATAGTAATTGAAAAAAAAAAAGATATTATACAGGGTGTTCGGAAAATCGCTGCCTTTGGAAATCGATTGGGGATCCAAAAAGAAGGAAAAAAATATGTTCATTTAAACATAGATCCGGAAATAAGTCGTTTCCGAGTTGTAGCCACTTTTATGTTTAAAAATCGTAATTGTTTTTATCATTTATTTTATTGTGTTTTAACATAAATAACTTCATTTCTAACTATTTTGATAGAAGAATAAGGATCTGCATTCGTACCGAAGATGATCATTTTGAACATAAACAGATATTTAAATCGAATTGGATATGATGTTCAAAATGACCATCTTCAGCACGAATGCAGGTGCTTATTCTTCTATCAAAATAATCCGAAAGAAAGTTATTTATGTTAAAACTTAATAAAATAAATTATGAAAAAATTACGATTTTTAAACATAAAAGTGGCTATAACTCGAAAACGACTTATTTCCGGACCTATGTTTGTATAACTTCTTTTTGGATCCTCAATCACTTCCCAACGTATTGGCAGCGATTTTCCGAACACCCTGTATAAAAAGTCTACATAAAATCTTGATGTCTTTCATCTAGCAATATCAAGATTAATTAACATTTACGAATCTACGCGACTAAATAAAATATAAATGTAACCGGGTGCGCGTGGACTTGGCGCGAGGCACTACCGCGCCTCTCTCTCTTAACACTTCAAACACGGGCTGCGCGCGAGACAATTCTCAGAGATTTAACACTCGATATTTTTTACACTGATGATCTATCGCTCGAAAACAAAATTCATTCGCATAAGCGCGAAGTAATTAGACCAGATAGTAATTAAAAAAAAAAAAATTAAATTAAAGTGAGGGAGCTGACAGCTTGATGCCAGTTGTTCTTCTATATTTTTCTCACAAGAGACATTATAACTGTTACATCTTGAATAGAAGAGACATGCAAATATTATATAAAAAGTCTACATAAAATTTTGATGTGTTTCATCCGATAACATCAAAGTTTTATTCCTCGACATCAAGTTTATCGGTCAATAATCGAGCACAGCTGATGTGGATTGAGTTGTTCCTATTTTTATGTTAATCGTTATTGTCATTGAAAAAGATCCTAATATACGGATCGGAACGTTTGACGTTCAAAAACTTAAACAAATCATCAAAACACATCCTGTTTACGGCTCGTAAACATCTTTTTGTTTGTGAATTTTCACGAGCGAAAAAAAAAAATATATAATAATATCAAAGTTCCATTAACATTTGCGAATCTCACGCGACTAATGATAAAGTATAAATGTGAACAAACGTTATCCATTCTGCTTTCGTTCTGTTAATGAAAATTTATTGCTCGCCACGCTGCCATGTGTGAGCGAGGTGGTGGATCCCGTCGTTCCGACAGAACGCCGGGTTTTGGCGGGCGACGATTTTTCCAAATCGTTGCACAGCAAGCGTGGGAAATCATGCGGGTACGCGCTCGCTCGCGCTAGCGATTCTTCATAATCGGCCGCGGAATTGAAATGTACGGTGTCGAAATAATGAAGTGTGTACACAGCCGAGCACTCTCGCGACGACGACTCGCGCGTGTGGGGATTTGCATGCAAGGAAGGAAGACGAATGAACGTGCGCGGACGCGCGCGACGGTGGTTGCGTAATATTAATCCCCTGATGCACACTGTCCCATTCTCAACTTGCCCGTAAGGCTTCGCGTTATATAATTCAGAACAGCGGCGAAATGTGCGGGATTGCGCGATGTTATTTGATTATAAAGTGTTGGCGGGATATCACAAAACGTTCAAAATGAAATACTATAAAGTAAAGAAACGTGCGAAAAGAAATGGCACAACGCAAACAAATAAAGTTTCAAACAATAAATAAAATATCAAAATGAAAAATCACGCGTGTTCGTTGGAAAATTAAAAAAAAAAAAAAACATTGAAAAAATTGAAAAACAAAACATTTGCACGTGATGTTTGCGCTGCGTCGTGTCACAATTAACCTTGTGATTCTCTTTTGATCGACGTTTTTTGATTTGACATTTAATATAAAAAAGAATTTTTTTTATTATTCAAAATGTATTTAATTTTTGTTGATTTAAATTTTCTCGCTTCGCGCGCGCGCGCGCGCGTGTGTGTGTGTGTGTGTGTGTTGTTCACATCATCGCTTCGCGCTCACGCGCCGGCGTTATCACAAACCAAGGAAAATCATGCATAACGAAATTTCGCGATTATACTTGAGTATCATTCTCTGGGGAGGAGAAAAAAGAAGAAATTCTCTTCGTCTCGAGAAAATCTCGCTAAGGGCCAGACGTTTGTCTTCCGCCGTGACCTTCGGCAGGGGCGTTTCCCCGAGCTCTCTCTCTTTCTCCAACCACCCTCGACAAAGGGAGGAGGGTAACGCTCGCTCGCCGAGAGAGCCATTTGGATTTCAGGCGAATGGAGATCAGGCTCGGTTGAAGACCCTCGCGGATACTACAAAGGGACTTTAACAAACAGCCGTGCCGTTTTCGCGCGACCATCCTGTTCACTGCGCGAACCCTCACCCTTCTTTTCTTCGCCGGATCATCGCGCCGCGGGGTGAAAATCTACTTTCCCTACGTTTCAGAAATAATTCAGAGCAGCCGGGGTTATTAATAACCGCCTAATTTAACAGCCGCTCGTTACCTATCTTTTCTTCATTAATTTTCATCTTCTAATTATGTTCAATGTACGCTTCTTTTTTTTTTTTTTTTATCCTCGTTTCGTCACGCGTGCGAACGTGATACTTCTAAAAAAAAAAAATCGTTCTAATTGTTTCTCAAAAACATTCGAACAAAAATTCTAATTCGATTCGAAATACACGCACGCGCATAATGCGCGGCACAAACGAAATAAACGCGAGTTATTTTTCGCAAGAGAAGGTTTTTTTACAAGAAGCTCCGCCTAACCACACAAACGTGAGTTTTTTTTATACACCCACGGGCCGTCTTCGGGACCGCGGATCCGAATAAAAATAAAACTTTGACAGATAGCGGTTCTCGTGCGGAATTGACGTCACATAAAACTTGAACGTTAAAGCGAAAGGTTATGTTAATTATTCAACGAAAAAAAATCTCAGATTTCTCTCTGATGTGTGACCGGAACAAAAATATCACGTACTAACGAGGGGATGCGACTTGTGACATGCATACTTATATCGGCACGTTTTTTTTTTTTTTTTTTCAAAGACAGAGCTCAGAAGAGCCATCATGAAAGACGAGAGAAAGAAGTGGAATGACTTTTATCGGTCATCGACGTAATTTCAAAAAGGCCGCCGCGATCGATCTGAACGATCTCTCTCGGACGCCCCGGATATCGTCTTCGAAAACCTCTTCTACCGCTACCCCTCCGATAAGTGGCTATTTTGCTTTCATGATATATAAAGCAAACGTGACGCGCAATGGGGAGCGCTTGCGGCTCTCAGCCGCTCGTGCCGCGAATACGCCGAGAAAGTGAGAGAGAGAGAGAGAGAGAGAGAGCTTCCTTAAACAAAAAGTATCTCGGAGAGATCTCGTAAAATGGCGGTGAAACGTCGCCCCGGTATCGCGCGCGTTCGTTCTCACCGCGCCGAGAGATAACTCTGTCCGGATATTCTTGATAACGCCATTCCGCGCGGATGGAACACTCCGACGGTATCAATTTCGCAACGGGGCGCGCGTTGCCGGGAACTTTATCGCGGCTCTTCTATCGAACATCGGAAAAAAAAAAAAAAAAAAAAAAAAAAAAAGTATAAATCTGTCCGACCTCGATAAATTTGATTCCGCGAGAATCAGATTCTCTCGGAATTTCGGAAATTGATACGCATAGATATTCAAAGGGCATTGATTGCGGAATATCTATCTCGTGTAATTACACAATATTCATTCGGAAATTTTTAATCTGTCCGTGTGATCAAAAGAGCGAGCGCGGCGCAATCGTGCGACGAAAGCAGCTAGCTACGTAACTTTACGGATAAGCAGCTCGCTTTATTTCCTCCTATCAACGGGATACCGATCCTTATCTCGAACTTTATGATCCTTTCGCGTACGCGTCTACATTTAGCCGCGGAATTTATTCGTCGATCTCTGTTTCTCTCTCTCTTTCTCTCTCTCTCTTTCTCTCTCTCTCTCGAGACCCGACATGGGCAGGAGGCTGGCCAATGGAGTCTCCCTTTACAGGATAATCCACCCTCCCGGTCGAGAAACATTTTATGACCCGGAAAAGATTAGATGAAATCGGCGATGGATATCAGCGATAACTTCGCTTTCCTGACGGAGCTTGGATTCGAGCAGCGTAAACTCGTCAGAACGAATCGTACAAAGTGGAAAAGCGATTTATGTCATCGCGCGCGAAATAGCCGCGGGGAGCTTAAAGAGTCAAAAGCGGCGACGTCGATTTGACGCGCCGACTAATTTAACGCCGCGCGGTCGGAATGTCATCGACGAGAGTGAAGTTTTATATAACGAGCGGCGCGGCGCGGCATTGTCCGATCGGGAATCATTCGCGAGGATTAGCGCCGTTAATTAACCGTCCGTTAGTTTCCGCCCTTGTTATTTTCGTCCGAGTCTCCCGCGTATCTCGCCGCGACCGGGCGTTGTTTAATTATCCGCGGTGTAAAAACTTCTGGTCCTCGCGCCGGCGGTTCTGTGAGTTATATTTAAGGAGGAGTTGAGTAAACTTGGTGAATAATTTCTCCGGGCACTTAGTCAGACATTTAATCCACGCGAGAACCTTGATTATGCACATTGCGAACTCGCCGGCATAAGCGGCATGAAATATGCATCAGGCTTGAAAATCAGCGCGACACCCCTCCCGTGTATTGATTATACATTGCGTATTATGTACCGCGGATTAAAAGCGTTTATTTTCGAGCGATAAATCACGAGGAAATTCTCCCGCCGGCGACGGGAGGGAGGGGAAAGGGTACGATTCGCGCGGTGATGTGTCGGTAAATAATTTCTCACCGTGATAATGACGGATAAATAATTTCTTGTCAAACTTCACACAAGCGCGGACAAATCGCGCTCGCACACAACTCTCACGCAACTTACTGTCGAATTCAATAAAATTGTTTGTATAATTAAAAATACATTTAAGTGCCACAGAGAGATCGCGGAATACACACACGTCTCTCTTGCATTTTGTAAATCAACGCAAATGGAGAGAGAGAGCCGTGGAAATGTATGCGAATCGATATTCGATAAAAACTGCCATCGGTCTTCAAATAGACACGTGGTGTTCGAAAAATATAACCGGGAGATTTTCCAACCAAAAATTTACTATTGAAAATGCATCGACCTTGCTATGGAAAATTTTCGTGTTTCACACAAACGTCAATTTTCGAATGACTTTTAATTTCATTCTCCGACATTTGTTTTGCATATTTTTTATCTCTTTCTCCCAAACAATAAATTACTATTATGAATTAAAATTGTTTCGCATGTTTAAGTTTCCATCACACACAAACACACACACACATACACACGTTTGTTATTATTTTTCCGCAAAAGCTCGAAACCTTTCGTAATTAAAATTTAAATAGCAATATTACTACGGTGAAATTTATTTCAAAAATTCATAATGAAGATCGAGGCTATATATACGGTGTCAAGAATTGAAAGGTAACTCGTTCGCGTGCGCGTGTATTAAATAATCTCTGCGCGCGCGAAATTGACTTTTTTTCAGGTCTGACAAATATCGCGGTTGATCCACTTGCTCGAGTTTAGTGAAACCCGGCCCCGGACGATTCTCGTTAAGCTCTGACACAACTGACCGTAGCACAACGCCGATTTGCTCTTCATACAATATGAAGCGTGCACTAACCTCAGCCGTCAAAATGGTACGGGCCGCTGCTCGTTGATTGGCTATTACGCGTCAGCATTGTCCGCGTACTCGCAGTGCATTGCGCGCAGCAGCAGTATGTTTACAGGAATTACTCGCGACCGAATCGACAATACAAACGTCCACGGTGCAGCTGCGGAATGCAACGCGCCTGGCGCGTGATGCATCGCTGTATAAACTTCAGCAACGTCGCCAAGATATCAGTTGGTTTCGATCCGACAATACGTCCGGCGGAACAATATGGCTTGTTTTATTCATGACCGGCTGAGTTGAGCCTCGCGCGAAAATACACACAACGAAATTTGACAAAGCTTTTCAGTGTTTTATCCAATGGCGATTTTGCGGCAACAAAAATAAACTTCAATGTATCAGCATTGTAAGACCAAAAATTACTTTTTCTCCTCTTCTATTTCTCTATATATTTAAATTTGTCAATTATTTATATAATAAATACATTTTTCTTCGATATATTTTGTAACTTTTATACACCAAGAAGAACAATATGTTTTCTCTACAAATGCGAATATAATGAGATCCTCAAATTTTCCAAATATAAATTTTTTGTCGCACGGTTTTCAACACTATCACAATACAATAACTGCTCGCGTGTGTGTGTCATCCACAATACAATAATAAATGTGTTTCATCACTTCTGACGGTTTTTTTGCGCGGTTACCACGCGGTGAAAAAAAACCACTTGTGTGTTTTAGACCTAAGACAAATAAAAACTTTTTTTTAAATATTGACAATAACGGACCACCTTCCGATCAACTTGAGCTTCACATATGTTGTCAAGGACATTGTCCTGAGTAACATGCAAAAACTTTTAGCCGTCGCTCGTTGTTTATAAAAAAGTTATAGACAAAAAAAGTTTCATAAATAAATTTTTTTTCCGACATTATGTATATTTTCTTCATGTTGTAAGTGTGTAGTCAGGGGGGGCTACGCCCCCCGCAGGGGGAGGAGCTACGCCCCTTCCCCTGCTCTCTCCTCGAGAAAAAATAAAGAATTATTTTATGCAAAGTTATATATATGTAATATTCAAAAATAAAATTCTGAAGACATAGTCAAATATAAACAGAAGGTAATATGTACGCAAAACATGATAAGCTCAGAGGGGTGCAGGGAAGAGGCGTAGCTTTGCCTACACGCTTACGACGTGAAGAAAATGTTCATAATGTCGAAAAAAAATTTATTTATGAAACTTTTTTTGTTTGTAAACAAAAAAAGTTTTTATAAACAATGAGCGACGGCTAAAACATTTTGCATGTCACTCAGGACAATGTCTTTGACAACATATGTGAAGCTCAAGTAGATCGGAGGTTGACCTGTTATTATCAATATTAATAACTTTTTAATAAATAACGAGCGACGGCTAAAATTTTTTGCATGTTACTCAGAACAATGTCCTTGATAACATATGTGAAGCTCAAGTAGATCGGAGGTTGACCTGTTATTATCAATATTAATAACTTTTTAATAAATAACGAGCGACGGCTAAAATTTTTTGCATGTTACTCAGGACAATGTCCTTGATAACATGTGTGAAGCTCAAGTTGATCGGAAGGTGGTCCGTTATTGTCAATATTTACCCTTTTTTTTTTGCGATATCGTCGCTTGCGCGAAATAAGTAGTCTTAAACGAAAATAATCCGACGGGGAAATCCGCAAGAAGACGCTGGATTAATGAGAACGTTCAAATAGAGAAAACGAATCAGCGATTTATCAATTACGAGCGGCTCTCGCGGCGGCGGCGAATAACACACACACATCGCACCACCCTCTGACGTTAGCTTTAGAAATTCTCCATTCGCGAATGATACCTGGATGCGAGTGGCCATCGTAATCCGAACGCACTCTGACGATATCGCCCAGCTCTCTATCCCGCTGATTAATCCGATTGGCCCGCCGCAAGAGAGTAGCACGGAAAAAAGCTCGGCAGCGAGAAGCCCAGATACTCTCTCTCTCTCTCTCTTTCTCTCTCTCTCTCTCTCTTTCTCTCTCTCTCTCTCTCTCTCTCTCTCTCTCTTTCNTCTGACGATATCGCCCAGCTCTCTATCCCGCTGATTAATCCGATTGGCCCGCCGCAAGAGAGTAGCACGGAAAAAAGCTCGGCAGCGAGAAGCCCTTCTATTCTCTCTCTCTCTCTCTTTCTCTCTCTCTCTCTCTCTCTCTCTCTCTCTCTTTCTCTCTTTCTCTCTCTCTCTCTTTCTCTCTCGTTCTCTCTCTCTACTATCACCGCGTTTCCGCAGCTGATAAAAATCGTGCGCTACATACAACACGCGCTTCTCTGCATACATGCACGCATCGCAGAATGCATCGCGATTCTCTCGCGACAATGATCCCGATATATATCGCGCATTGGTTGCGTCGATCGTGCGCAGGTAACGGTTACGCGTCCGTGTTATGGCGGGGCCTCGACGCTGGTAAAAATCAGTCGTTATTTTCTACATACGCTTTAATTTCTCCGCGAGGCGCGCCTCGTATGTTCCCGATAAAACCGGACATTATTGGCAGCGACCATGTAGCGAGCGCGACACCCTCCCCCCCTTTTTTTTTTCATTTTTGCACTTCGCTTTTATCTGATGATATTTTTACTGCTCGTATGTATCCGCTCGACCGGTGCGATCGCACCTTTGCATCTTCAACTATCATCGACGACACTTATGCAACACGATTGCATTAACAATTGTTTTTTTTTTTTTTTTTCACTTGTGTTCGGTCTTTTTTAAACTGTAGTACATAAAAAGTGGCGTGTTTTTAAAGACGTACAATTTTTTTTGTTTTACAAAAATGCAAATATATGTAGGAATCGAAATTATATACATTATATTTCCGTTGAATGTTTTTTTTTTTTCATATTTAAGCAGAGAATTCTCAAAACACATTGTAGGGGAGACCGGGGCTAGTTGTGACGCGGGGTTAGTTGTCAAACTGCTATTATCTTGCTTACTAAATCTTGGAAAATATTCTTCTTTTTATTGTAAGTTGCTACTAGTTGTGTTAGTAACGTGTACGAAAGAACTTTTCTTAAAAACATTATATATGATATTTATGAGCACTTTTGTAAAACTGGATATGGCAAGTAGATTTTTCTAATCTCGATTCTTTAGTAATTTCGTTGGTTTAAAAATTTTTAATTGTAATTTTATCTTATGTATAGGAAATATGGTAGTTATAAATAAGTTTTCCTATATTTATTTAATCGTCATCGCATCGCAGTTTATAAATATAATATCTTTTATTTAAAATGAACGTTTGGGATAAGTTGACTCAAATTGAGACGGGATAAGTTGTCACACGATGAGCATGCGCGAAGAAGTAATCCGAGTGATCGTTATGCGTCGTTATAACTTTTTCAGTACCTGTCATTGTTTTTTTTTTTTATTAAAGATTAGATTACTAATTATGTTTTATAGTTTTTAACTGATTTAGTATTGTGAAATCATTTAAACTTGTTTTATATATATATATGATTATTAATATTGTATAAATACTTTATACTTAATGTATAATGTTATGTACTCTCAATAAATTTAATAAAATAAAAAACAGAAATTTTATATCTTGTTGTTTCTCTGTATAAAAGACATGTGACAATTAACCCTGGGTATGGGGCAGGTTGACAAATCTGCGCGATTGTATTTAACATTAAAATACTCTTTTGTGTAAAGATATATAAGAATAATATTTGTTTTTTCTTAAAGCTAAAGGATGTGACTATTATATAATGTACCCAATATTACATAATATTGCCTACATTTTTTTTTTTTACAATCTATTTTGGATGTTACTTTGTGCCCCGGTCTCCCCTATATCGAAATTGTATAGTTGCGTGACTCTCCCGACCAAACATTATGTGACAAATATTTTCTTTTCGCTTCAACGTATTTATTTATCCGTTGACGAGTCAAATTCAAAGAAAACATAATTGACGACTGATCGTATAGCGCTGAGAAAATGAAGAAAGTTCGCATCCGTTGATCAGACAAGACGCCTCAAAAGAGATCATCGCACGTCTTCAAAAACCGATCGCTAACAATTGCAACATTGTATACACGTTATATTAAACACACAATTTTAACTGTGATAACTCTGAAATTATTTAAATAAACAATCTAATAAAAAAAACATATAGAAAAACATATACTACATATAGAAAAATTATTTTCTTTTTTTTTATACGCGTTGTATCACTTAATTTCTTTTTTTTTCATCTCTTTCGGCGCGTTAAGATACCGCCTGTCGCCGACGGTAATTTTATCGGTGGTTGCGCCATATCGTTGCGTCTCACGCTTTCGGCTGTCACGTCGATTGGCCACGGCTTCCCGGATCGTGAGAATTTTATGAAAAACCCGGCCGTGGTCACGACGCGTTCCGAATTCGAAAAGAAGCGAGCTGCGCGTTATTAGAGGGATCGTCTCGCGCCACCGCTCGAAGATAAAAACGGTGATATTAACGAAAAGGGGTGAGAAAGCGGGGTAGGGGCAAGGGAGAGAAGGAGTATAACATAACGATGGCGCGTCTTTTACACCGTACGATATCGTGCTCTTCGTTACCTTCGAGAAAACCACGAGAGAAGTCACGAGATCACTTCGTCGCGGAGGTTCGAGAGAGAATTTCTTGGCGTACGTACTCGGCTCACGTACTCGAGAACTGAGGTGCCATGAGATTCCCGACCACAATTATTTTCGGCTTAGGCAGAGGGTGAGATTGCTCGGGTCTGATGCCGCGCGTCGTCAGACACAAGAGTGGATTTTATTCGCAAACGTAGGCGTGTCGCGAGAGAGAGAGAGAGAGAGAGAGAGAGAGAGCCGAAAAAAATTACAACCAGCGAGCAAGCGAAAAGAATTTAATTTAATTTCGCTAATTCCACGTTATACGGTGCGTCGCAAAATTGTTTACTTCCAATTCGCGAAAGGTTGCAATATTACACGCGAAAGGAATTTCAATTACAAGCAAAGCTTCATCTATGATATTTTTTGGATACTATGTATAGAATTGTATATCGCAACTGTCACCGCACGTTTTCTCGTATATTTATATGTCGCAGAACTATTATTTCGTTTCGCAAAATTGTACAAACGAACCGCTCGTAAATATTATTGTGATCCGACGATATTGACGTCGCCGTGTCAAAACGCGCATTTGCGTAATTCGTCGCGTCACGATTCTCGCATCGTTGCCCTCTCCGCCGGAAAAAAAAAAAAAAAAGAAGGAAAAAAACAACAGCGAGATGGTGGTTTACATCCGGCGCGCGTTGCGTCAGTGCGTTTGCTCTGTCTGTGCGTGTGTCTCTCTTTTACTTTCTCTCTCTCTCTCTATCTCTCTCCATTTCTGTACAAGCAAATAAAAAACAGTACTTTAGTGACGAACGATCCGCGTCCGGTACGCGTTATGATTTCACGTCGGGATTTCGCGCTTCTCCGTTCTTCTCGATGCGTCGTATAAATTCGGAAGCTGGTGTAAAAAAAAAAAAAAAAAAAAAAGAAAGAAAAAATATTGTGT
Source organism: Pseudomyrmex gracilis (assembly GCF_002006095.1). Lineage (NCBI taxonomy): Eukaryota > Metazoa > Arthropoda > Insecta > Hymenoptera > Formicidae > Pseudomyrmex > Pseudomyrmex gracilis. The sequence continues at coordinate 139,384 of NW_018020851.1, read as the reverse complement.
CTCTCTTCGCTGTAAACGGGCGCGTGTAAACCAACCGGACGCACTAAAGTTGAAAATATTTTTGAAATTTATCCCAAACCGTGTGTATAAAAATATCGATGTATGAATTGCGGCGACGATGTGTTGAGCGTGGGAAAGTCTCCTTCCGGATGGTCTTTTCTTGGCGAATCAATCACTCGTGATAATTTACAAACGTGTCAAGGACAATTCGTCGAAGATGCGGAAAGTACAGCGGCTACGAAAAGTAATTGGCGCGCTCACATGCAACAATAATGCACATAAATGGTTGTGTGTCTTAAAAATGTAGATGGCAATTTATCGAAGAAATATGAACGTTCGGATGCGTATCGATGTGTCGCGAGATAATTTATTACAGAGCGCGAGATTAAAAACTTGTTTTTCGTATTAAAAAACTTCAAGAGAATTGTGTATTTTCTACGTAAAACGCAAGTGTGCTCCACTTTTTTCAGTATAGAATTTTCATTTTTCTTCATTTTTTTTTTTTTTTTTTTTTAATCTATTTCAACTACAATATTGAGAGCAAAATACACTGGAAAAATATACCCGCTTCCGTCCATTATAAGACATTAACGGACATATTTTATATAAACATATCACTTCGCTGTATGAAAATATTTGAAAAAATGCGCATATGCTTTTTTGAGCCACTGTATTCAGTGATGAAACGTTATTCGCTATAGAATAACGCGACAGATATTTTAATCACCGATTATTTCGACGAATTATGTAACCTTTGCACGCGCGCGACGGTCACATATATTTTATTAATATTATATATTTTAGTCGTGTGTGTATCAGCATTTCAATTAAATTTGTATTAATATTACAAAATTTGTAAAAACACACCGCAAAAAATTTGCCAACAAAATGCAATTATGCATTTTTTTTTTTTTTTAATCGGCGATGCGCCGATTGCATTGTCATAATTACGAGAGAAAATGAACAACCATCGAACGCGAAAGAGAGAAAGAGATAGATAGATAGAGAGAGAGAGAGAGAGAGAGAGAGAGAAAGAGGAACAAATTGAGGGTGTGATAAACGAGAGGATGGCGGCGCGAGCGGTACCAACGTAAAGCCGAAAAGTTCGTAAACGCACCGGCCAAATGGATACGTTGTTAATGACTTGGCGACAGAACCGTAATTACGTTCGTTTCCCGGATTATAGGTACCGCTCATCGAGTTTCCGCTCTGTGCTTTGCTGGCAATGAACGTTATGTACTGCATCGCGAATTGTTCCCAACCGTGCCGTCGGTTTTAAATCGAATGACGCTGCACCGTTCGTGCGAAAGTTCGTCCATTCCCTTTTCTCGTTCGCGAAAGACCAAAGCGCAACACCGCGGCGCATCTATCCGCGGCGCGGCGGGCAAATGTGTTGAACGTCGATGTTGCATAGTTTCCTTCTCGCCATGATAGATCGTACTGATCTATCATCGCATCTATACGCGCGCTCTCTCTCTCTCTCTCTCGCTCGATCAGAAATTAAACTCGACAACACCGCGATTACTTCCGATAAGAAAGGTATTATACATTATCCCAACAAAGTAATTAATCATTATTTTCGAAACAGTGAATTATCTTTGTCGAGACGGCGGGCGTCCAGTTTTTCTCAAGTTGCTTTAAAAAAAAAAAAAAAAAAATTACGGTTCCACCGTACGCGCCGATTTATCAAAATCCCGTGACGCTCCACCCCTCCGTGGTATAATAATAAGCTCCAAAAAATATCTCTCACACGGCCGAGTTCGACGGCCGGGATGTGTAAATCATCGCGGGCGAGAGCCGCGACATAAGGCGGCTTGATCGTCGTCAGGCAAATTGGAAGTTGCGAAAAAAGCGGCGCGAACAAAGTGCGCGCAACAAAGCAGCCGTGATACGTAGCAGACTCCGGTATATGTATCGCCTCGATAAATCAACGACGCTTCCCCGTCGCGCCATTCACAAGCAGAAAGCATATCCCGGAAATGTATATATAAAAAAAAAAAAAAAAAAAAAAAAAATTTCCGAGGCAAACACCACCAGGCTTTCCATTCGTCGACGCGAGTATTTGCCAAGGTAACTCACCGCCGCGCGAGTAAACGCCAAGGATTTCTACTTTACGAGCAGCAAGCACTTCGCTAATTGCCGGCCGACCGGCCGACCGGCGCGCGTTATCTCGCCGCGCGTTATCCAATCCACGTCCCCCTATTACGCTTCAGTATCGTTTTTACTGCCCACTGCGCACGAATAACGTATTACGTTTTCATTTTGAGCTTTATGGCTTTCCACCGTACGGCTTGCTTATCAACGAATATACGAAATACGCACTGAATTTTTTATGCTTTCATTTTACATATACATGTGTATGAACACGAAAGAGCAATTCTCTTCAGAAATTTTTTACATCGCGTTGCATTTTATTTTCAATTATCTTTTTTATTCACTCGCTCGATTGCAGACTGATCGATGTTTTCTAAAGTTCTCTGCAACGCGAGAAAATGAAATGTCGGCTTCGAAAGGAACGAAGAGAGAGAGAGAGAGAGAGGGGGGGAGGGGAGAAAGGGAGGAGGAGAGCAAAGTACTAAAAAGACGAATTTTCAACTACCACTCAGCTCTATTATAATCTTGCCCTCCGCGACTTCTATAATATCTCGCTCAAAATCTGCTCCACTTCCTTTTCTCGCGCATACACAATGCGTTCAATTTCTTTTCGCCATATCACCGTGTACAGGAAATTTCTTCGGGAGCGTGGAAAAAAAATTTTTGCAAGTGAACGAGGTCGTTACGCTACCGCAGGAAGCGACCGGGAGGATTAAGAAAAAACAACAAAAAAAAAAAAAAACAAACCAGCGTCTCGCGCTTTGAGACCGAGGGTGGCTGACTGGCCGATGAAGGGCAAGAAAGAAAGACGCGGGGACAAAGGTCGACAAAAAAAAAAAAAGAAAGGAAGGGAGGTAGTAGTAGCCTCTCCCACGCGGAGAGAGAGCACGAGTCGCCTATTTACACAGGATATTATTTTCCGCGGGATGCGCGAACGTGAGCCGAATGAAAAAGCCGTGGGGTGCCGACGTGTCGGGAGACCAAACCAACAGCGCGCGGCTGGTGGTTGTTGTCGCTCACACGACGGGGAGCGAACACGCACGCGAATGCCGGGACAACGGTGGTTTAGCACCTTCCTTCGCGCGCTCTTTGATAGAACACAGTACACGTTCTTTTTTTCCCGTCCAACTCTCTCGCACGGTTTCTACTGCCACTTATTATCTGTCCCCTTCTTGCTTCCGTTCTTGCCCGCGCGTTCTTTTCATTGTTTGCCAGCGTGCGTTCTGGAAACGCGCGACGAACATTTTTTTTTTTTCACGGATTGCTCAGATTGACCCACCTTGGTGAAATAAATGCAATACGACTTAGCTAACGTTGATGTGACGAGAATTGACGAGTTAAAAATTTGAGAGAAAACGAAATTGGTTCGCGCGCACACACACACACACAGCATCAATCGCGTCAGTTTACGAAATTAAAACAAAAATTCGATCGTTTTTTAGATTAAAGTTATTTTTCTCAGATATAAGCGCGCGCACTTTAATAAAATAATAAAGATTCGGGCAAGCCAAACGTCATATACAGTTTCGTAAAAATTGGCGATAAAATCGCGAATATTGAGATATACAGAAGATAAAATACAACGCGCTCGAGAATCCTTAGTCATCTCGTTTGGGAGTGAGAAGAAACGTATATTCATCTTCGTCGTGAACGAGGTTTGTTGGAAAGAATGACGAACCTTCGTCGTTAAGAATCGACCTAATTACGGGGTATCAAGTGTTCTTTCCACCGCACAAAATCGACCGCGTGCTCATCATTCAGAAGCGTACGTCGGTCTAATAACTGCAAGTCATCAGTGTCGTACTTAAACCCTCTTCCATAGAAATCGTGAATTATTTCCGGTATATAGAAATGAATAATATTATGTGGCCGTTATAACTGATCTGGAAAATTTCATATCCGATATTTAATTAAAACAAAAATCGATCATATAAATATAATGTAAAAAAACATACACGCTCGCTCTTTTTTCAAATTAATCTATAACCAAATTAATAATACAAAATATATCGTGACCTTATTATCCTTTTTATCGAACCGAATATATATATATATATATTATATATTATCAAAAATTGCGCATCGACGTTTCTAGAAAAAATTAGTTTTTTTTTTTTTTGAAACGCTATATCTTCGAAACTACTGGAGATTTCTTCAATCTGTTTTTTTATCGACGCAGAATCGTTCAAACTTTCGATTCGAAAAAAAGAAATTAAACAAATATTGATTTTTCGCGAAGATATTCGATCTTAAAGTTGCGTGGGTCTCACAGACCCAGTCTACAGTTCTCGTGGGTTTTTTTTCACGTCTACAGGCGAAAGGTTATCTAAATTTATATTAACATTCAGATCTTTAATCTTTCGTAAATTAATAAAATTCTTCTTACAATACTTCTTGCTAACGCTGTTTACTCACTTTTTCTTAATTGTAGTTAATTGTTTTTATTGAAATGACCTTCGATCGATCGCGCGATTGGTCCGCTTTCCACCGTCTCTCTCTCTTTCTCTCTCTTTCTCTCTCTCCAAAGAGCCCGTTTTCTTCTTAACTTTCGAATCTCCGCAATTTCTGCTGGCGGCAGGATGGTTCGATAAACGTTACGGCCGCGGAGAAATCTCGCCGATTTATACGACGACGACGCTCTTCCAAGAACCATGCTAATGTCCCGAGCTAGACTTTACCGTCGTTTCTCGACTCTCTCACCGTCGTTGCACCACACGTCTCTCGCTTCCTATTCCCGGTAAATAAGTAGTTCAAAAGCCTTCGATCGGCACAAAATTACCTTTCGCATTAGGAGGGATGGCGGGTCGAACTTTGGTGAATTGCACCAAGTGAGCTAGCGCGAAACGACGGACGTTTATTCCCTTTTCATTCAGCGAGACGCGCGCACCCACCGTTGCTGCTGCAACAGCGTCGTGGATTTTCGTAATACTCGTAAATCGTGCGATCTTTTCTACCACACGAATCTGTACATACACACTATAACGACGCTGCCTGCGAACAGCCTCGATTTTCTTTCTTTAGATCCTAAGAGAGAGAGAGAGAAAGAGAAAGAGAGGAAAGAAAAGTGAGAAGAGGAAGAGAGCTCTGAAGAGTTGAACTCGCCTGATTCTCGGCGCGAGACGCCAGTTTTGCCTTTATAAAAAGACGTACCAAGCATCTCGGTATTTTTAAATTTTATGACAAATATAGCGACACAAGCTTGTCGTTGGTGAAGTCTTCAATATCCGACATTAAACATCTTAATAATTAAATCTTAAAAACTCACACAATCTTTCAACATTTAAAATTCATCGAAGATACTTTTTAATATTTAACATTGAATAATTAATTCTCTTTTCCTTGCAAGTCTGGCTTCTGGCGAATGAAAGAAAATCTGGCGATTCCGAGAGAACTCTGGTTTTGCGTGCGAGAAAGTTCAACCAACTACGTTACGTAATTTAAATGAAAACGTATGGACGAAACGTGGAAGCTGCATATATATATATATATATATACATATATACATATATATATATATACGCGCGCACGCGGAGAAAATATCTCCAGCTTGTGTGTGCGCGGTCTCATCTTATAAATGGCGAAGTTGTTTATCGTGGTGTGTGTATCGATATTTCATAAATTAACTGTCGAATTCGAGTTTCGCGTTTCAAATTACAGTTGAAGAGATATAATGATATTGACGCATCTCTCTGGCACAGTTTATTTGAATAGCGAGGATATAGAAAAAAAAAACTCCGCGCCGTGAGGAAACTTCGATAGATAGATGATACGTTGCTCGCGCGAGCCATCGAATAATATTTCGATAATGGCGATGAAGTGATCTCGCGTGTTAATGTGTGACACGCTGCGAGATATTTCTTTTGAGATTTTTTTTTTTTTTTTTCGATGTTGAGCACACTTTCGTGCGATGCGATTTGAAAATTTTATGATATACATTTATTATATACATTTTCGTCGCGCGCACATACTTTTACTTCACAATCGACTAAATTAAACAGAGATAAAAACAAACGCAACAAATATAAATGTTGTACTTTTGTAATTAATGAGATAATTAATGAGGTTATAACGCGCGCGCGCGCGCGTTGTAGAGATTCGCGACAAACGTCATCGCTAGTATTCGATATAGTCGGACTTGAGGTAGTCAATGGAACGGAAATTACTCTTCTCACGGCGGCAATTACCGTACATTACATTCGCCGGAAGTTTATCTCCCCGCAGAGCTTTGTGGCCTGGCGGTGTCTGTGCGATGTTAACGTAACGTTGACGTTAACATCCCTCACCGGACACAACATATATCGCAGATAGATATTTATTCATGTAGTCTAGTACGCGTATAAATATTAAACACACATATGTGTACGCGCGCGAGCCAATTATCAAATTAAACATATTTAATAAATTAAATCCTATTAAAGTTCACGCGGCAATTATTAAATGCAGATTACCTCTGCGTAGATAATTACATACTTATCGATTAATCATATTCTTATTAATAATTAATCAATTTGTCATATGTAAAACACAAATACTTATTATTACATGTTCATGTATATTATGTCGAACTAATAAATAATTTCGTACGTGGCACGATAATGCTAATGAGGAAATTGATTTCTCGCTCGAGAATTTGTTGGCGCAAACGTCAGCGTCTCTTTCATCTTCGGCAAGTTCTCTCTCTCGTTATTACGGCTCGTTCGCGCACGTACGGGCGATTGCAAAAAAGGGTTGCGCGCTTCTCTTCACGTGCGCCGCTCCAAGAGAGAGGTAGCTTTCTCTACCACTCTAAAAGAAATTAAAAAGTTTCCGCTTTCATCCGCGGAACCGGCTAATGTATTTACGAACCTCTCGCACGTTGGAAAGTTATCCCTTTTCGCGTTAAAGTACTGCTTTCGATTATTCGCACGCTCGCGCGGACAGGACTCTCTCTCTCTCTCTCTCTCTCTCTCTCTTTCTCTTGCTCTCGCGAGAAGTCGGTAATTAAATTGCTTGATTAACGCTGATAATTATTCCGCAAGTTCCGTCGCTCGAAGCGCAGGAGAGAGGAGAGAGAGAGAGAGAGAGAGAGAGAGATACAAAGCGTTAAGACTTTCCGGAGAAGTCGACACCTTCCGCGACTCGCTCCGAGGAAAATCTCAGAGTAAATTTGTCCTGGGAAGAGAGGGACAATATTTACGTGGGTATTAGATAATTGACACACATTCCGAAGGTTAGAGTTTCGTAGGTGTTTCTTCAACCTTTTTGAAACGATTGGTGTTCCATCAAGAAACACTTTGGTTGACTTCATCAAAATCATCTGAAAAGCAAACGCACAGAATGTCGACGTTTTCAAAATATTTTGTCTTGAAAAACAAAAACAAAAAATAGCGCTGAGACACATCCAATTGAATTATTGGAAAAAGTTTCACAGTGTTTAACGTCATATGATCAAAAAAAAAATAAAAAAAAACGAGATTCTCAAAGAGAAGAAAAATTTTTGAAAATCTGAGAAAAAAGTTGAGCAAGCGTTGTGGAAGAAGAGGAAAACGCGCGGAGTTAGAAACGTAAATCAGCTGATTTCAGCGAATTACAATCTAAGGAGATATTCCTTCGCTCGCTCGCTCGCTTTTTCTCGCCCGCACCTTGCGAAAAAGCAGACGGGAAGATAGCTAGGTTTTCCCTCGTTCGAAGGGATATTGCCGAGGCTGCGCTGAGACGCGAAAATCTTCGCACAGCCGTTAATCATTCGTGACACGTACGTGGCGGGATTTAGCAAATAAATGAAATTATTACACAACGAAGCCCCGGTGTTGTAAGCCGGAGACGAGCTCTCTCTCTCTCTCTCTCTTGTTGGGCGAGAGACGACGGACGAGAGAGAAGCAGAGGAGCTGACAGGATCTTCTCCGAGTTATATAGTGAGGCGTAATGAGCCGCCATTCCCGGCCGGTGGACGTGTCGAGTCGATGGCTACCATTTTCGAGATATATCGCGACTCCGAAGTCGCGCACAGAGTCTCGATAGAAGAAATAATTTTGACGCACACGACGTGGCTTACATCATTTCGAACGATCGATCTATGTATTTGCTGCGCGCATTATCAGTTTTGTAGATTTAAGATTTAAGGTGTCTTCAATCTTTTTTTTTGTTTTTCAAAAAAAAAAAAAGAGAAAGAAATTAAAAATACATAATTGTACGAAAAATTAAATTAGGAACAATCGGCGATGCAACCGCAACCGATAATGCGTTTAGATTCTGAACGTGCAAGAACGTTTTTATTTATAAATTGTAAAGAAATTTCTTGACTTCTAAAAATCGATAAACACAATGTCTATTTCCGCAAGAAAGAAAATTAATTAATTCGAAAACACGCTACGACTAATTAGTTCTTTCTCTCGTCACGGACACAACAGATTTTATTCTCTCTATGCTTCGCGCACGAACTTTTTCCATTTTCGCGCTTATTGCTATTCCGTCGCGCAGGAAAACGTAGTTGTTCGCAATTTCCGTCATCGGAAAAGAGAAATGACGTGTAATAACGAATATTGTCGCACCGTCGCATGATTATGCACCGTTATAATTAATGAGCGATTACTATAAGCGGCTTATATTGATTTTCGGTCCATCATAATACACTTACCGCTGCAGTTGACAAAATAATCAGTGGCATTGATAACGGCTTAATTAACATCTCGCGCAATTATAAATACATGAGCAGCGCGAAATAGACGATTTGTTGTTCGACTAATGAGCGCACGTGTGGCCGTTTATATTATTGTCATCGAATTAATGCCCATAATTACGCGAGGTCAAACCCTCATTGCGTTTATCTTTTACTCCCTCTTTCGTTTTTAAGTCTTTATTTGAGCGTGGTATTGAAAATTGCAACCGCCGTGAAAAATGATGATCATAATGTTTAACGTGTCAAGTGCGCGCGCGCGCGCGCGCGTGTGTGTGTTTGTGTGTGTGAAAATGGTGCTACATCATATAGCGTATAAACGTGATGATGCGAAGTATACGTACCTACGCATGAAAACTGGCGATCGTTGCTTAATGCTGACATTTTCACGCGAACGACAGCTTTCAATGGCATTTCGCGAACTTGTGATGCAAACAGCGGCACGTGGAATCGGAATTCGGAGAAAGAAATTTTTATGCTCCGAGAAGAAGTGTAAGGAAATTCGCATATTACATGTAAATCCTACACCAGGGAGGGACGAGTAGATCCTAAACGAGGGTGGCGCAAGGTCGGGACTTGTACTACTGGTCGAGAGCGAATTTCTCTTTTTCTCGTTTCCCCTCGTGATAATTTACGAGCTCTAGAATTTCATTTCGAGTATAAAATTTTCGTGGCAAATATTGTGTAAAATCCCGTTCTATTTTTATTCTAATTTTCCGCACCGTGAAAAATCCCTAGAAAATGTGTCACTTTAGAAATACTTTTATTTTAAAATTGATTTTTTTTTCTTTTTTTTTTTTTTTTTGCATAACTTGTATCAAATTCGGAGACAACAACATTTGAAAAAAGAAGAAGACACTTTTGCGCGTTTAAAACCTTTTTATCTTTGTGTCTGTTGTTTCTCTGGAGAAGACGTCTGTGCAATTTTGTTTTTCGCTAACAAGACCAGCGCGGAACCAACGATTGAGCTTTTTTCTATGTAATTTCGCGTGTTTCTTGCATATCAACGTAAAGAAGAAAACAGTTCGCGATTCCTTCGCCTTTCCTCCCCTTCCGAAAAACAAAAAACCTTATCATCGCGTTGCACGTTGTCGAGCCTGAGTGATGAAGACGGAGAAACGTAATAAAAAGACGAGCCGGAATCTACCGGAAGAGAAACTACCGGCGCGACCGCGCGGTTCGTCACGGTATTTCGTGCTTGGTATTCCGAGCGAAGATCTCACGTGGGAGTAATAAAGATGATTGTATATTTCGATAAAGTCGACTTAATGTGACGATGACGAGTGTCGTCGCGTCTCTGTCGTATCGTTCTTTCCGTTTCTCTCTTTTTGCTCTCTTCAACAACATTCTTCTCTACACTCGTCTGGCACGTCGTTGTCCTCTTCTACTTCTTTTGCAACATTCTTCCGCCTTTTCCAGATCGCTTCTTTCATCTCTCTCTCTCTCTCTTTCTCTGTCTCTCTCTCTCTTTCTCTCTCTTTCTCTCTGTTTCTCTCCTTCCCTCTCCGTTCTTTCCATTTCTACGCTCTTCTCGCAAGGCAAGAAAACGAGGTCGCTTCCGCCCTCATAACAACGAGACTGGAATCGTACATAGAATTTATATGCTGCCGCCACGCGTTCGTCCAGATACGTTTTGCTATTCTTCACGTCTAAATCCCCGGACTGTGAGCGCGCGAGCGACGGTGAAAATATTTTATCTTTATTTAATCTTACCGCGCGTCGCGCGCCACACACACACATACACACGTACACATACACTTATTGATGATTTTCATTGGCGTCATACGCAATAAATGTGCGCTTTTCTCGCACGAGAGGGACTCTTTCGGAGATTTTCGATGTAATAATTTCTTTTTATATAAGACTAGTTTGTAACACAATACCGTACTTATATAAAAAATATTTATAAACATTTACAAAGTAAACTAGAGAAAAATTGTATTTTTTCTCACTTACGTTGTACGCAAGCATTCGAATTTCTTAACGATTTTAAAATCTCTTAAATATTATTTCAAAAGACGAATTGCAATTGTGTTTGTCTAGAACGTCAGCCATAATACCGCGTCAAAAACTAAAATAAACATTCGAGATGTTTGAAAATATCCTTTCCGCCGGAGTTTATTTTTTGACGCGCTGATATCCCTTCGGGACCATCGATTGCATAGGATATTTGCCGTATTGTCCTGGGGGACTCTCGCGTGACGCTTGCAGAACAAAACATTTTGTTAACTCGCCCGTTATTTTACAGACAGACTCGTGCAAAATCCCAAGTGTGTTGGGCACCGAGAATCCTTCCGAGTCTAGCACGCCGATGTATATATTCTCGCGAGCGAGAAGAAATATATTAACCGAACAGTAGCGGCATTAATATGGATAATCGTGTGAATTTGCATGAACACATTAATTCGCGCGCCATTTAGTCCTGTCGCCGTATAACGCGGCGCGACACCGACATTCGCACGCCATGACGCAAGTACAAAATTATGTTATGTCCTCACATCAGAAACACCGGCATTAATGTCAGCGCTTATTACCACGTGGCGCAATTCAAATTGCAAGATTTAAAAACCGAACGTTATTACGCCAATATGTTTATTTTTTTGTTTGTTTACGCCGTTACAATATATCACACACGTAAAAACCAAAACAAAAACTGCGTTTCAGGTAGGTTCGAACTGTCGAACGGTCAGATCGAATAATGCATTCTCGTCCACGGACTATGGCAATGTCATTTTTTTTTTTTTTTTACACTCGTTAAAGCGCGACATAGGCTCGGTGTATCCCGAGGGATTCGGTCTATGCTAAACAGGATTAGGGAGTCACAATGGAATCCGGAGCCGCCGGGGTCAGGACTTCGTAATAAGATTCATTGTGTTCACGCTCCGACTCGGATGCGGCGTGCATATCCCGCGTAAAAAAAGGATGAGAGAGAGAGAAAAAAAAAGTGGAGCGCCGTGGAAAATCTCGCTGGCGAAAAGCTGTTTTCCGCACATCCACGGACGCAAACAGTCGGACGTGCGCTTCGTTCTGTGTGCCGCTCGTCGAACAAAGCCGTTTTTGAGAAAGAGAGCGCGCGGGAGTATTAAAATCGTCATTCGCGAGGATTCGGATAAGTAAAGCGCGATTTACACAAAACGTTTGAGAAATAATGTCAGTACGTAATTCTGCAACCAATTTTTACAAAATATAAAACAAATAATGCCATTCGTATTTTTGCGCGAAATTCATCAAGTGGTGAACCGAACTATCAGTTAAGATACTTTTTGTTTGCAATAATTTTTTTAAAATTTACAAAAGAGGTAAAGAAAATTGTTTCTACGCACGAGATGCGAATGAAGTATCTAATATTGATTTTTAAATTGAATTTAATTCGAATTACAAATAAGCAAATAAATAAGGTCACATCGAGCAATAGAAAGATATTAATATAATAAAATAAATAATTAAATGATCACACACGCTTTAACATAGAATTACGAAATATTTCGACTCTAACTTGAGTCTTCTTCAGTCAAAAAAATACGCAGTATACATTAATTGATGAAGTCAATGTCCCTTTTTATTTTTTGACATCAATTAATGTATACTGCGTATTTTTTTGACTGAAAAAGACTCAAGTTAGAGTCGAAATATTTCGTAATTCTATGTTAAAGCGTGATCATTAAATTATTTATTTTATTATATTAATATCTTTCTATTGCTCGATGTGACCTTATTTATTTGCTTATTTGTATTTACATTGCAAGCGGTTCTGTCATTATATTTTTTCTCTTAATTCGAATTATAATTGTTAACCATCTCGAACAACAGATGGTTTTATCAACGTGCAGGGCGGGTGTTGAATTCAACGGACGCTGTAGCGAAATGTTGCTTTTGGCGGTTTTCCAGTTGTGAAATATACATTAGAATCTTATTTTATATATATATATATATATTTTTTTTTTTTTTTAAATAATTTAAATGATTGCGACTTAGGAGCGACATGCGTCTGCGTCCGATTGAATTCCACCTGACAAAGATCAGTTTGTCACACAGCGCTTAGCTGTCTCTTACCGCTCTCTGTTACTTCTTTTATATACCTTCGAATATTAAGAGAACCGTGTACAGTTCACACATTTGTTCATAAAATAAATTTACGGACGGATATTAGAAAGATCGAAATATCTTGATTGAGTGAAACGTCTTCACGCTTGTACACTGGGCAATAAAATTTGTCGTCAAGTAATGCTTGATAACACAGCCACACAAAAAAAAAAAA